>NC_138752.1:12029115-12211615 GCF_965113315.1 Podarcis vaucheri
CTCGGTTCCAGAGGTTCCCTTCAGGTGGACTTCTTTGTGCTGCTGGACTGCTGATATGTGGTGGGGACACCTGGTTCTTCAGGTTAAGGGGAAGGCTCCTGTGAGGGTCTGGAAGGTTCTTCTGGGCAGTGGCGTAGCGTGGGGAGTGCAGGGGGGGCCGGCCGCACCGGGCGCAACATCTGGGGGTTAGGGTTAGGGGGCGCAAATCCACAGGTTACGGGGCGCAAATTACTTGCCTTGCCCCGGGTGCTGACAACCCACGCTACACCACTGCTTCTGGGGCCTCCTTTTTACCATATTTTTTATTAATACGTTTTTTCTTTGTTATTTCTGTCGACTTCCCACCTCCTTTTCCATGGTGCTTTTATTTCTCTCCCTTCTCTCCCTCATATCTTAACAATGCTACTCTAATCTTTAGGTTCTTCTGTCACTCATAGTTCAAATGCTGCTCTCATATTAATCATATAATAATATCTTTTTTATATATATTCCGAAAAAGTCTTCCATTCTTCCGCCAAACCTTCGTCATCAGGTCCTCTTATTTTGGTTGTTAACTTTGCTGCGTAGTCCATCACCTTTCTTATCCATTCTTTGGGTTCCTTCCATTTTAGTGTGCAAAGAATCCTAGCTGCAAGTTGTAACATACATAAACAGCTTAATCATCTTTTTGGGGATTTCTGTAAACCTTGGTAGAAAAGCTTCAGATTTTTTGGGGTTTCTTCTGGGGCCTCCTTTAGAACCACTTCAGGTGTCAGCTCTGAGGCCTGATCCAGACCTGGCTGCCCACCTGTTGCCCTGCAGACTCTGACTCCATGCCCATAAAATGCTCTTGTTGCACTATTTTTTGGAGGTTTCCCAGACATCAAAGTGGAAGGGTGACCCTTCGCACCCACCCCCACTTCTGTTCCCTAATGCTGAGCTCCATTTTTCTCTAGATCAAAGGAAGAGGGGGCTGGTTTGCATAAATAGCCATATTGTTACATGGGCATCTTTGTCGAGATGGAAAAAAAAGCATTGATTGACTCAGTCCATTAGAGAATGACCAGATTCGGTCAAATAGAAGCCTTTTCAATTGTGTGTGTGTGTGATTTTGGGGAGGTGGGGATGACTGCTTTCCCACCACCAGAGTACCTTCTCGCCTTCCAAAGACACATTTCAGTCAGTCAGAGACACTCAAACTTATTTTGGGAATTATAGGGACAGAACTACCCAAAATGTATAGAAACTTACTCGTGTATGCGACTACAGCAGCAAGAATGGTACTCGCCCAAAAATGGAAAGAAGAAGTCCCAGCAAAGGAGGAATGGATACAAAAACTTATGGAATATACAGAAATGGCGAAGAATAAGAAATCAAGATAACATTTTTTAAAATAAAAGAATGGAGATGGTTTATTTAATATTTACAGATACATTGTAAACAGATAAGAACATTGGCAGGATTATTGTAATAACCTGCAGTTTTGTAAGAGTACATATTTAAAGAAGATGAAATAAATGAGCAAATAAAGTTAATTTGGATATGCAGAAGATATTAGAAATAAATTTAAGGAACCGCAGAAAGAGGGGGGAAGGAAGTCAAGTTTCAAAATGTCAGAATGATTGTAAAATTGGTGAAATGTATAAACTTGAAAAGAGGGATGCGGGTGGCGCTGTGGGTTAAACCACAGAGCCTAGGACTTGCTGATCAGAAGGTCAGCAGTTCGAATCCGCGTGACGGAGTGAGCTCCTGTTGCTCGGTCCCTGCTCCTGTCAACCTAGCAGTTCGAAAGCACGTCAAAGTACAAGTAGATAAATAGGTACTGCTCCAGCGGGAAGGTAAACGGCGTTTCCGTGCACTGCACTGATTCGCCAGAAGCGAATTAGTCATGCTATTTTCTGGTTTGCCTCAGGCAGCAAAATGTTGGCCTAGCCCTGTCGCCATTTCTGCCTGACTCCCCACCACTGCTGCCTGAGGCAGCTGCCCCCCTTTGCCTAATGGTAGGCTTCCAGGCAAGCAAGAGGCATGATCACAGTTCCACGACCCATTCCAGGCAGCCAAAAGACAATCATGGAGGCTCCCTACCCAGTACTTAAGAAAAGTATTATATAAAATACTGCTTTCTGGTCTGTGAACGCTGTGCTGTATCTGCAGACTGGAGGCAGTTGGACTCCTATCTAAAGTTCAGTCCATATAAGATGAGCAGTGATTCATATTTTTGTGGAATAATCTGGTTATTTTGTGCGGGCAAGTACAACCCAGTCAAGAATGTGCATTAGACCCTTCTTCTTTTTCTGCTGAGTTGTTGTTGCTTCGTTGCTGCGTACCTTGGCAAGCTCTGCTTCGCTCTAATGAGCCCCATTACCCAAGTGAGCAAGTTGCTTGGAGAGTATGCCAAAAAAGAGAAGGAAGGAGGGGAGGGGAAGGGAATGAGAATAACAGAGGATATGACCAATGAACTCTTTGAGAGCCTCAAGCTGTAGACAAGATAAGGCTCTCAGACAGGGCATGGCACAGTTTATTTGCATAAGGCTAAGGGTGGAGAATCCAATTAGCAAGGCAAGCATGGTAATCATATGATTAAATGGCAATTTCCTAAGAGCTGGAGAAGTAAACATTTCTTTCCCCAGCTGACTAGTGCACAAATGAATCTCTTATCTTGCCCTGTACTGCGGAAGAAAGGAATACTGGTGTAATGCCATTGGAGAGAATGAGTTCTGAATGGAGGAGATTTGAAACAACAGGTTATCTTGGTCCCTGGCTCTTATCTTTGGCTCCCACTCCTGACTGAATTGAATGCTTGTTTTGTTCAGAATAGACCCATTGAAATCAACAAAGCTATGGTCATCCTGTTCATTCACATCAGGAGACAACTGTGAATAGAACACAGGATACACAACCTGAAGAGTGCAATCCTAACTACGACTACTCAGAATTCATCTTTCTTCTTCTTCTTTGGCGATCACTCGTAGCCAAGTAAGATTGTCTTCCATAAACATGGTTTTAATAGTGGGTCCATAAGTGACTGTGGAGGCCAATTCTGGATCAACACCTCTTTCCACAGTGGGGACATAAGTTTCCAGGCAGGAGTTCACCAAGCATGCCTTCCTCTTTGCAAGTTTCTCTCTTTTGTCCTGAGTTCGAGCGTCTTCAAAGTCCATGACACCTTTGGAAAAGGCTGTTTTCCAATTGGAGTGCTCGCAGGCCAGTGTTTCCCAGTTGTCGGTGTTTATACTAAATTCTTAAAGATTTGCCTCGAGAGAGTCTTTAAACCTCTTTTGTGGACCACCAGCATTATGCTTTCCATTTTTAAGTTTGGAATAGAGTAGTTGCTTTGGAAGACAATAATCAGTTATCTGCACAACATGACCAGTCTAATGAAGCTGATGTTGAAGAATCATTGCTTCAACACTGGTGATCTTTGCTTCTTCCAGTACACTGGCATTAGTTTGCCCGTCTTCCCAAGTGATGTGCAAAATTTTCTGGAGATACTGTTGATTTCAGAGACAATCTTTTGAGGAGCTGGAGATGGCGTTTGTAAGTGGTCCGTGTTGCACAAGCATACAGTAAGTTTGGTAGTACAATAGCTTTGTAAACAAGCATTTTGGTTTCCCTGTGAATGTCCCAGTCCTCAAACACTCTGCTGTTCAATCAGGAGAAAGCTACACTTGCAGCCAAATTCAGTGAGGCTTACTCCAGGTTAGTGAGGTTGCGATTGCAGCCTTACTCCCCAGTTTTAGACCTCATAACAACTCAGATGCAAGAGACAAGAGAGGCATTTTTTTCCATTTAGTTCTAAAAAATATTTTCCTTCTTGTGCATTACTGCTGGCTGGAGTACTTGCATTTCGTTGATATTTTATTTTAAAAAATCGCTATTTAGATGTTTTCTTAAAGGTTCAGCCCTGTTCCTTGCTCATCTTTCAAAGTGGCTGTTAACAGTTTGCATGCAATATTTCGGAGACATTTATCTTTAAAATGGGGGGGCAAGGGGTGTAGTGTGAGCTCTAATGTGGATCAAGTCAGCTTTTGTAAAACTAATGCCAGTATTTAGCAGGAGAAAACGGCAAAGGATTATACTAATTCTCTTTGGCTCCTAGTTTCGCATAACCCTGTTCATCTATTAAGATTTATTAGGGTTGCCAGCCTTCTAGGATTCCACAGGACCAGTGGGTGAGAAGAAAAAGCTGTTCTCTCTTTTTCTTTTCTTTTTCAAACAGCTCTTGTTTATTCACAGGCCAGAACAGAACTGAACCGAAGGGTTCAGCCAGCCTGCTTATATAGAGCTCCACTAGAACGCAACAGTAACCATTTTCTGTAACTATCCAATCACTGAACGTCACTTTTGATCCCTTATTTGCATATGTGGACCTGAACTATCTACCGTATCCCCCTGCTGGCCCAGGGTGAGAACTTCAGTACATAACACCGTTGGGGGCAGGGCATTGCACATGCATGACATAACACATGCGACACCTCCTCAAAAAACCAACCAGGTCAACTTGGCCTGCCACCCCCTGCCTACTGTCAGACTCCTAACCTTTGCGAAAGGGACGTGTGGGGCCAGACTGACTCTGAAATCAGGCCCTGGTGGTTGTCAGTTCTGAATTCCTATACGGAGACTTAACAGGAAAGCTCTAGCTTGAAAATAAGTGATAAGCAAGGAGGGAAAGGAAACTAGTGTTGAAGTTTGAGGGCTGAACTACTGCCCTGAGATCTACAGTAAAATAAAATAAAATAAAAACCCAATCTGATGGTTGGCATATAATATATATATATATATATATATATATATATATATATATATATATATATATTTGTTATTATTAAGCAAAAAACAAATATAACTTTTTTCACAGGCATCAGGAAGACTGACTCTTGAATGAGTGACAGGCAACCTTCAAAGGACCCTGTTTAGAAAGAGCCATGTCGGTGCCGTTCCGGAAAGAGTTGGAGAAATACAAGAACATCAACGAAGATGAAATTCTCAACAAACTCTCTGAGGATGAGCTAAAGCAGCTGGAAAGTGTTCTTGATGATCTGGATCCAGAGGTGTGTACCAAACATGACATTCGTGTTTAAGAGCCTAAACAACTTAGACCCTTCATATCTGAAAGACCACCATCTTCCCTGGAGACTCTCTTAAGATCAGCAGAGAGGGCCCTCTTGGTAGTTTTACTGTCTTTGGAATTTCATGGGGTCCTTGGTCAGGACAGGTCAGGAGAGGCAGACCTCCAAGTGTCCCTATCTTCCAGGGATTTCCCTGATTTAGAGAAGCCATCCCAGTTTCTGATTTGATTCCATTTTTCCTTAGGACAGGGGTCAGCAAGCTTTTTCAGCAGGGGCCGGTCCACTGACCCTCAGACCTTGTGGGGACCAGACTATATTTTTTTGGGGGGGGTGGGAGAACAAATTCCTATGCCCCACAAATAACCCAGAGATGCATTTTAAATAAAAACATGCATTCTACTCATGTAAAAACACCAGGCAGGTCTCAGAAATAACCCAGAGATGCATTTTAAATAAAAGGACACATTCTTCTACTCATGTAAAAACACACTGATGCCCGGACCGTCCACGAACTGGATTTAGAAAGCGATTGGGCTGGATCCGGCCCCCAGGCCTTAGTTTCCCTATTTTCATTGGAGAAATGTAGGAGGGTATAGAGTTATCTGGCACCCCCCCCCCCAGCCATCTGAAGGCAATCCTGTATAGGGAAGGGGTTTTTTTAAATGTTTAATTATGTTTTTATATGTGTTGGAAGCTGCCCAGAGCGGCTGGGGAAAGACAGTAAGATGTGTGGGGTATAAATAGTAAAATTATTGTGATGGATTGGGATGCCCCTAATTTCATCAGAGAAATGTTGGAGGGTTTGGGCAGGGCCTTCTCTGTGGCAGCCCCTAAAGCTGTGAAATTTCATTCCCTGAGAGGTGTGTCTGGCACCTTCGTTGTACAACTTCCATCATATAATGAAGACACACCTCTTCACTCTGACACCCCATATGTATTTAGGACCCACTCTGTTCTCATATCGTAGATTGTTTTATCTGATTTTAATATTGTAGTTTTACAATGTTGTAACCTGCTCTGGGACCTTCTGGTGAAGGACAAGTAAAAAGTCCAATCAATAAGAGTAATTGGATTTTAGCCTTAAGGATCACAAATCAAAATCTTCACAAAGCTCAGAGTTACATGTATTGTAAAACTCGACCCGTGGAGGATGAAGGTGAGCTGGTAGGAAGAACTACCAAAATTTGATTGTTCCTAAGGGGCAATTTCAAGGGGAACAACATTTTTTTGAAAGGCTCAAGGGAGCTTTTCTTCTGTTTCTTTTTTGGTAGCAGCCATAGCGGTTCTTTTTTTATTTCTCACAACATTTTTAGGGAAGTTTTTAATGTCTGAAGTTTTATTCTGTTTTTAATGCTAAAGCCACCCAGGGTGGCTGGGGTATTGAAATAATAATAATAATAATAATAATAATAATAATAATAATAATAATAATTACTATTTTGCTGAAATAAATGATATGCCACTCATTGGATAGGCATTAAATATTGACGGTATATAATTTCACTTGCATAGTGCTCCTGGAGAAGGGTTGTAAGACTTGAAATGTGTTGGCGTTGGGCTAAAAAAAATGTTTTCAGTGCTCCTTTGGAAGCTCCTGTCTCATCGTTCTTTGCTCCCTAATGAGCACACGCAAGAACTGAGTGTAAAATTAGAGATAATGTCGAAACTTGCTGAAAGTCCACCGTTTCTCAACTATTGTCTGGCAGCAGTGATTGCAGCAAGTTACAGCAGTGGGAGAGATGGAAAACAAGGGCAAACACTAGCTCTGGCTCCTTCCATCCGGAAGCTTGTTTTAATTTCAGCTGGTCATCAGGATAGTTATTTATTCATTGAAATTAAAGTTTTACACTCACATATCCAACATAGATAATAAAAACAAGATTCCAGAGAATCTCCTGGACTCCCCTCTTCCCCTTTGTGGGTCCTGTTGTTAATCATTTCCTCCTGCATCTTTTATGATAATTATCATAAAATAATCCAAATCTTTTACATCTCCATTATATCCAAAATTCACCATTAAACTACAAGTGTTATTACAATCCTGCTAACGATTTTAATTGTTTACAATGATTTTTTAAGATAAATTATAAATCCCCCTCCCCCATTCCTTATTAAAATTCTGGTCTTTCTTCCTGATTTCTGATTCTTCCGGTCATTTTTGCCATTTCGGGACAATCCATCAACTTAATCTGCCATTCTTCTCTGGTAGGGACTCAACTACTATTTAAGAATGTGTGTCCCAGTCTTCAAAAATGTGCACCTGGCTTTGCGCTCCCCTTTCCTCTTCCCTACCCCTCGCTTTTTCCTTTTGTGTCGTGTGTTTTAGATAGTAAGCTTGCGCACAGGGACTGCCTTGTCCTAGCTGCTCTGGGAACCTAAAGAATCGCTCCAAATAAAGACAGCAGTTTGCCATCCTACTGACTCTCTGCTCCCCTCTCTCATGTCTGCCTTGATAGAATGCGCTTCTACCGGCAGGCTTCCGCCAGAAGGATCAGACCAGTAAACCTGCCACAGGACCTTTTGACAGAGAGCGGTTGTTGTCCTACTTGGAAAAACAAGCCTTGGAGCACCAAGACAGAGAGGATGTCGTGCCCTTCACCGGAGAAAAAAAAGGTAAGCCCTCATCTTCACGGATGGCCAAAATGGCGGGGTAAATGGGTGGCCTCATGCTGAAAATCAACCTAGCAATGGAAGTTCAGTGCCAAGTGTCAGACTTTTAACATATGATTTGTATTCTTCTTCTTTGGCAATCACTCGTAGCTGAGTAAGACTGTCTTCCATAAACACGGTTTTAACAATGAGTCCGTAAGAGACTGTGGAGGCCAATTCTGGATCCACACGTCCTTCCACAGTGGGGACATTGGTTTCCGGGCGGGAGTTGATCACGGTGTGGATTTGCCAAGCGTGCCTTCCTCTTAGCATGTTTCTCTCTTTTGTCCTGAGTTTGAGCATCTTCAAAGCCCATGACACCTTTGGTAAAGGCTGTTCTCCAACTGGAGCACTCGCAGGCCAGTGTTTCCCAGTTGTCAGTGTTTATACATTTTTTAAAGATTTGCCTTGAGAGAGTCTTTAAACCTCTTTTGTGGACCACCAGCATTACGCTTTCCATTTTTAAGTTCAGAATAGAGTAGTTGCTGTGGAAGACGATCATCAGGCATCCGCACAACATGACCAGTCCATTTTTAAGTTTGGAATAGAGTACCGTATTTTTCGCCCTATAGGACGCACTTTTCCCCCTCCAAAAATGAAGGGGAAATCTGGAGGCGTCCTACAGGGCGAATGCAGGCTTTTGCTGAAGCTTGGAGAGCGAGACGGGTCAGTGCGCACTGACCCCTCTCGCTCTCCAAGCTTCAGGAAGACATCCGCAGTGTGGGGAGCCTTGCAGGAGTTCCCCGCAGGGTTCCCCATGCTGTGGATAGCAGCCTGCCGCCCAATGGACAGGGTGCCCTGAAGCAGAGCGCCCCTCGCGCCAGGCAGACATCGGCCAGCCCCACAAGCTCGGGGGACAGCAGGGAGGCGCAGCGCCGCCATCCCGCTGTTCCTCGACCTGGTTCGGTTTCCCCGACCTTCTTTTGGGGGGGGGAAATAAAGGGGAGAAAATTTTCCTTTATTTCCCCCCCCCAAAAAAAACTAGGTGCGTCCTATGGGACGGAGCATCCTATTGGACGAAAAATACGGTAGTTGCTTTGGAAGATGATCATCAGGCATCCGCACAACATGACCAGTCCAACAAAGTTGATGAAGAATCAGTGCTTCAACACTGGTGATCTTTGCTTCTTCCAGTACACTGATATTAGTTTGCCTGTCTTCCCAAGTGATTTGTATAAGTGCACCCTGGTAAATCAAAATTTGGTCTCTGGTCTGTCCCCTCAGTCAGAAGCTGTTTTGTCCTAAATCCACGGTTAGGCAAAATGCAACAACAACAACAATTTATTTTTTATACCCCGCCCATCTGGCTGGGTTTCCCCAGCCACTCTGAGTGGCTACCAACTGAATATTAAAAACACAACAAAACATCAAACATTAAAAACTTCCCTAAACAGGGTTGCCTTCAGACAGTGAGCCAGCTTTTAAGTTTTGCAGAGTTTCTTTTCAGGGTGGGTGTAACGCAAAAGCAAAAAAACAAAAACCCATAAAAACGGGCATGGTGTGGTGTAGCCATAAGGTCTGCACCTGGACACAGGATGGGGAAGATAAGGTCGTCCAGGTGTTGCATGAACTACAACTCCCATCACCCCTGACCATAGGCTTATGCTGGCTGGAGCTGATGTGAGTTGGAGTCCAACAACTGGTCAAACTGGGGAAGCTGGTTTTCAAGCTTCCTTAAGGCTGTATACACCCCCACCAAAAAAAGAAGCCGCCTGAGAATTATAGTCAAGGGTGCTGGGAATTATAGTTCTGTGAGGGGTGAACTACAATTCCCAGGATTATTCCGGTGGGGTGCGCATGAACAATTGTATCTAAGGACAGGTTCACATAGAGGAGGGAGAAAGGTTGTTTTCTGCTGCTCCAGAGAAGCGGGCACGGAGCAATGGATCCAAACTACAAGAAAGAAGATTCCACCTAAACATTAGGAAGAACTTCCTGACAGTAAGAACTGTTTGACAGTGGAATTTGCTGCCAAGGAGTGTGGTGGAGTCTCCTACTTTGGAGGTCTTTAAGCAGAAGCTTGACAACCATATGTCAGGAGTGCTCTGATGGTGTTTCCTGCTTGGCAGGGGGTTGGACTCGATGGCCCTTGTGGTCTCTTCCAACTCTATGATTCTATGATTCTAGGTTGTCTGAAACTGGACTCCTGCAAGTGCTGTCTTGCTACGATAACCTTTTGCCGTACAAAGGAGCCCTGTGGGAGACTTCCAGGCTCTTGCACAAGATGCGTCTCCTAATTCGAAGCTGGCAACACATTATCGTCGTTGCGTAAGGGTCAGGCGCGAGCGAGGCTGGCAGGGCGTGTGATCTATGTGGTGTTTCTGACCACAATATTTATTTTGGCAGAGCCTGTTGTATAAATGACAGGGCGACGATTGTTTGGAAAGCTTTCGTAGCCTGATCCTCACTGGAACTGAGCTGTTTGGGGGGGTGTTGCCAGTTCCACTTCGTTTTTTGTTTTTTTTAAAGATATTTATTGAATTTTTTTTTGAATATAAGAATAAATAAAAAATAAACATACAAAATAATAAGCAGTTAAAAACACACATTAATTTTCAATAACATAACTTCCATACCCTTATTTCCTCCGACCTCCTCATACTTCCCTTCTTTGTATTCCAGTTCAGTTTGTTAGTTCAGCAAATCCTTACCATTAAACTTTTACCCATTTATAATCCTTTTTTCATATCTCCTATAGCATTACAGCTGGAAACCGCTTAGTTTCTATCCAACATCTTTCTAACATTCATTAATTTTACAATATTTCTTTAAATAGTCTTTAAATTTCTTCCAGTCTTCTTTCACCGACTCTTCTCCCTGGTCTCGGATTCTGCCAGTCATCTCAGCCAGTTCCATGTAGTCGATCACCGTCATCTGCCATTCTTCCAGAGTGGGTAGATCTTGTGTCTTCCAATACTTAGCGATGAGTATTCTTGCTGCTGTTGTAGCATACATAAAAAAAGTTCTGTCCTTCTTTTGCACCAATTGGCCGACAATGCCCAGGAGAAAGGCCTCTGGTTTCTTCAGGAAGGTATATTTAAATACCTTTTTCAATTCATTATATATCATTTCCCAGAAAGCCTTAATCCTGGGGCACGTCCACCAAAGGTGAAAGAATGTACCTTCAGTTTCCTTACATTTCCAGCCAGTTCCACTTCTGGGAAGGAAGAAGAGGGGCCTGCTAGGAAAGGGGAACCAGCCTTCAGTTGTGAGAGCTGGCAATGACCGAGGGGGTGTGTGGCTGCCTTGGAGGCTCAGGCCTGAGCTTATCCTTCCTTGAGGCAGCGACAAGCCAGTCAGCAGTTAAGCAGAGGGACAGCCAGTCTCAGAGCAGCGCACCTTGCACTGTTTCAGATTTATGGAAGCGGAGGCACTTGCGCATTTGTATTGTGTGACATTGCGCTGAGACTCTCCCCGCACTTCTTTTTCAACTGCTGAAATGGCTGCGCTCACACACAAAACAACAAGAAGCAACACGTCAGCTAATGATATACTAACAAAATTTTCATAACATTATACCGTTTCAAAATTCATAAGCAGAAGACACACACCCTTGTGCAAATTAATTGAAATAAACAATGTAGTTTATTGTACAAAACTCACATTTGTTGTTGTTGTTGTTTAGTCATTTAGTCGTGTCAACTCTTCATGACCCCCTGGACCAGAGCACGCCAGGCCCTCCTGTCTTCCACTGCCTCCTGCAGTTTGGTCAAACTCATGCTGGTAGCTTCGAGAACACTATTCAACCATCTCGTCCTCTGTCGTCCCCTTCTCCTTGTGCCCTCCATCTTTCCCAACATCAGGGTCTTTTCCAGGGAGTCTTCTCTTCTCTTGAGGTGGCCAAAGTATTGGAGCCTCAGCTTCAGGATCTGTCCTTCCAGTGAGCACTCAGGGCTGATTTCCTTCAGAATGGATAGGTTTGATCTTCTTGCAGTCCATGGGACTCTCAAGAGTCTCCTCCAGCACCATAATTCAAAAGCATCAATTCTTTGGCGATCAGCCTTCTTTATAGTCCAGCTCTCACTTCCATACATCACTACTGGGAAAACCATAACTTTAACTATATGGACCTTTGTTGGCAAGGTGATGTCTCTGGTTTTTAAGATGCTGTCTAGGTTTGTCATTGCTTTTCTCCCAAGAAGCAGGTGACTTTTAATTTCGTGACTGCTGTCACCATCTGCAGTGATCATGGAGCCCAAGAAAGTTAAATCTCTCACTGCCTCCATTTCTCTCCCTTCTATTTGCCAGGAGGTGATGGGACCAGTGGCCATGATCTTCGTTTTTTTGATGTTGAGCTTCAGACCATATTTTGCGCTCTCCTCTTTCACCCTCATTAAAAGGTTCTTTAATTCCTCCTCACTTTCTGCCATCAGTGTTGTGTCATCTGCATATCTGAGGTTGTTGATATTTCTTCTGGCAATCTTAATTCTGGCTAGGGATTCATCACATGATGAATTCTGCATGTAAGTTAAATAAGCAGGGAGACAATATACAGCCTTGTCGTACTCCTTTCCCAATTTTGAACCAATCAGTTGTTCCATATCCAGTTCTAACTGTAGCTTCTTGTCCCACATAGTGATTTCTCAGGAGACAGATGAGGTGATCAGGCACTCCCATTTCTTTAAGAACTTGCCATAGTTTGCTGTGGTCGACACAGTCAAAGGCTTTTGCATAGTCAATGAAGCAGAAGTAGATGTCTTTCTGGAACTCTCTAGCTTTCTCCATAATCCAGCGCATGTTTGCAATTTGGTCTCTGGTTCCTCTGCCTCTTCTAAATCCAGCTTGCACTTCTGGGAGTTCTCGGTCCACATACTGCTTGAGCCTTCCTTGTAGAATTTTAAGCATAACCTTGCTAGCGTGTGAAATGAGTGCAATATATGTACAAAACTCACATTAGTAACGGATATGACCTCCGCTATTTTTAAGCAGCGTTTGAACACGGTTTGGCATGGAGTCTGCTAGTTTCGAACAGTCACTGTTGATTTTCGGATCCCTGGACCACACTTGAATCAGCGCCTGAATGAGCTTCTCCATAGTCGTACACTCTACAGCATGGAGGCGACTTTTGCATACAGTCCACAAATTCTCAATGGGATTTACGTCTGGGGAATTCCCTGGCCAATCAAGTACCTGTGTTTGCTGCTCTGTCATGAATTTCTTCACCACTTTCGATGTGTGACAGGGGGCTAGGTCCTGCTGCAATATCCCAGGACCATCAGGATACCTCTTTTCCAGCTCTGCAAGAGCTCTCTTTCGTAGAACTTCAATATATTGTGGCGAGCGCATCATTCCTTGTATTGGCTGCAGGCTTCTGACACCATAATGATCAACTGACTTTAAGTGTTTGTTTTGAGTACAGGATTACGAGTAAGATAGAAAACATGCTTTGTTTCAATTAATTTGCACAAGGGTGTATAATATGTGCATGGAGTCACAAATAATAGGAATCAAATAATTGTTCCATAACCAGGAATTGTAGGGTTGGTAAGTCACTGTCAAAGATCACAGAAATGGAGGAGAATGCCTTTCCACAGTCAATATCCTACAAATGTGAGGTGATAGGTGCTCTGACAGAACAGTTCTTCCAGGATAATGAACTGTTTCAATGATAATTCTTCCTCAGCTGGCAATAATATAAAATGAAATCCATTACATTCAAATACAATACAAAGATTGAAATGACAGGCCTGCATATAAACAACCAATAATAAATACATACCAAATTAATTGTGAATGGCCATGGATCAGCAATCACTTAAAAGCAGGCATGGTCAAACTTGTCCCTCCAGATGTTTTGGGACTACAACTCCCATCATCCTTAGCTAACAGGACCAGTGGTCAGGGATGATGGGAATTGTAGTCCCAAAACATCTGGAGTGACAAGTTTGCCTATGCCTGGCTTAGAAGTATAGTAAGCTGATACTGTTGGCAGAACCCTGGTAGTGTTATAAAGGCTACCCACAGGTGCAATGAATCACATAAAATTTCAGGAAATTTAAAGAGACAGTATCCAAAAATCTGGCAAAGAGAACACAAACAGTAGCCATATTGTCAGAAAACTTCAATAAAACAATTGAAATCTAATTCAGTATTCAAACTCCCTGGGTGGAGAGTCATTTTGGACTCACGGCTGCCCATGGAGGCGCAGGTTAATTCTGTGTTCAGGACGGCTGTCTACCAGCTCCACCTGGTACACAGGCTGAGACCCCACCTGCCCGTAGACTGTCTCGCCAGAGTGGTGCATACTCTAGTTATGACTAAGCCCCACTTAGACTACTGCAACGCGCTCTACGTGGGGCTACCTTTAAAGGTGACCCGGAAACTGCAATTAATCCAGAATGCGGCAGCTAGACTGGTGACTGGGAGTGGCCGCCGGGACCACATAACACCGGTCCTGAGAGATCTGCATTGGCTCCCAGTACGTTTCTGAGCACAATTCAAAGTGTTGGTGCTGACCTTTAAAGCCCTAAACGGCCTCGGTCCTGTATATCTGAAGGAGCATCTCCACCCCCATCGTTCAGCCTGGACACTGAGGTCCAGCACTGAGGGACTTCTGGCGGTTCCCTCGCTGTGAGAAGTGAGGTTACAGGGAACCAGACAGAGGGCCTTCTCGGTAGTGGCGCCCACCCTGTGGAACACCCTCCCTTCAGATGTGAAGGAAATAAGCAGCTATCTTCTCTTTAAAAGACATCTGAAGGCAGCCCTGTTCAGGGAAGTTTTTAATATTTAACGCTGTACTGTTTTTAACACTGGATTGGGAGCCGCCCAGAGTGGCTGGGGAAACTCAGCCAGATGGGCGGGATATAAATAATAAATTATTATTATTATTATTATTATTATTATTATTATTATTATTAAAATAGGTAAATCAGTCTGGTTTTTTGTTGGTGCACACACGGCACTTGAGCCATCAGCTCCCTTGTCCTTCCACACTGATGCACAGCGGAGCCCACTCCCAGCTTTTAAAAAATAATATTTCAAAACTGTACTTTTTGCAAGGACCAGTTTAAAAATAAAAAGGACAGGGAAATGCATGGCTGCCTCACCGCTGAGTTTGCTCCCCATGGATGTATTGAAACACACACACACACCGACCAAAAAAACCCCACTCCCAGCTTTGGGGACCCTCCCCCACAACTTCCAGATTCTAGCCCCACCCAAAAAAGTTCTACCTTGAGACCTGGTCTGGGGCAAAGTAGGAATGTTCTTTCGTATCGCACGTAGTGCCAAAGTGTGATATTGCACAGATGGTGCATGTGAGTCTATTGATGCTTTTAAAAAAAGAAAAACACCATCGCATGCGCAAATGTTTCACTCTGGAATCAAGGTTCAGCTGTACCTGTATGTACCACATCAGGGAGAGGGACAGAAAGAGTGCCGTCGGAGGCGAGAGTTTAAAATCCACTCTTCTTCCTGGAAAAGCCCTGCAGTTAGTACCATATTTTTCGCTCCACAGGGCGCACTGGACCATAGGGCGCACCTAGTTTTTAGGGGGGGAAATAAAGAAAAAAATATTATTTCCCCCCTCAGCCCCAAAGATCAAAGAAGCCAAGACAGCCAGCGGGATCCATCTTGTCTTGGCTTCCTCTTTAGCCACGCACAACCTCTCCAGCCGGGCAGAAGCCAAGATAGCCCAAGCTTCCCCCGACCCCAGCCCCCAGAACAGGTCCAGGAGCGGCGGCAAGGTTGCACGCAGCCTTGCCGCCGCTACCGGAGCTTGCGGGGCTGGGGGAGCGCTCCGAAGGTTTGCGGATAGCTGCCCGAAGCCTGGAGAGCAAGAGGGGTTGGTGCGCACTGACCCCTCTCACTCTCCAGGCTTCAGCGAAAGCCTGCATTCGCTCCATAGGATGCACACACATTTCCCCTTCATTTTTGGAGGGGAAAAAGTGCGTCCTGTAGAGCGAAAAATTCGGTAATTTCTCTCTCTAGCTCAGCAACTTTCCCCTTTCTTTGAAGTCAATGGCTTCGCTAGGGAATACTTGAACAAAAAGAGCTCTCCAGTGTCAACCAGCTGGTTAAAAGATGAATGCTCAGACCCAACTTCACAGTTGGCAGAGAAAACTACACTCTTTCATCTTCTCACATAAAAAACCAAGAATAAGCCCCAAATACCTGCACCTCCCCACCTCAGAAGGAGGATGGGGAATCCCCAACATAGAAGCATATTACAACGCCAACCAAATACGCCATATAATCCCATATATACTAGAAGATGAGACAAAACAATGGGTACACCTAGAGAAGGACACAATTGAAAACACCTGCACCACAACATACCCACTCCTCCCAAACAAACTAAAGAAAATTCCCACAACACTTAACAGGTACACACAGACCATGCTCAAAGCATGGAAAACACAAATAGGCAAACTATCCCCAACCCCATCCCCACTAATCCCCCTGGCATACCACCCATTATTCCACCATGCAGCACAAAACCTCAAGATAAAAACCTGGCGAACCAAAGGCTTGTATCGCCTAATAGACTTTTATAAAAATAACAAACCCTTGTCAACACAAGAAATACAAGACAAACTAGAAGACACCCAAATGCCCTGGTTAACACAACACCAACTACATGCCCTCTTAAACAACCCAACAGTAAAATCAGCAGCAACTAGGCCCCTGACAACCTTCGAAAACCTCCTTCTAACAACAAAGGGAAACGGTAAAGGGATGGTATCCGCAATATACAAAATACTACTCCAAAATCTCGCAAATCCCCTAGACGCAATCAAAAATCAATGGGAGAATGACATAGGCTATGAGATAAACCCCACTCAATGGACCAGAATGTGGTCTAAACCCCCCTTTAAATCCATATCAACGAAAAGAAAAGAACTCACACTGAAACTCACCTACAGGTGGTACCTAACACCAAGGAAACTAGCGCTAATACACCCAGGAACCTCACCAAAATGCTGGAGAGGGTGCACCTCCACAGGCACATACTTCCACATGTGGTGGGAGTGTCCCAAAATCCAACTGTTCTGGACAACAGCCATACAAGAAATTTGTAAAATAACTAAGCAAGTAATAGACACCACCCCAGAATTGGCCCTACTAAACATCTTCCAAGACAACAATGCCCATTTACACCACAAAGAACTCATAACCCACCTGCTCTCAGCAGCCAGAAACACCATAACCAGACACTGGAGAGACCTGTCAGGAGTAAGCATGGACCAATGGTATCAAATAGTATGGGAAACAGCCCTACTAGAAAAATTAACTAATAAACTGAAACTGACACGGGGACAAACAGAAGAAGATGCCTTCACCCCGGTATGGCTCCCCTTTATCACACACACAGCCCAACAGGACAATGACAATAATCCACCAACAGCATACAAATCAATATGGCTAACCTGATCCAAAACACCCACCCACCTCACTCACACACGAAAACAAAGATCACCACAGCCAATCACAAGCAAACAATCACACCCTAGGCCAACCCCAACCTCTCTCACCACCAAAGGAACACAAGTGAACAACAAAAGCACGCTGACACCAAACTCTACCTACATTAAACATAATAGAAACACCGCCACCCAATCCCACCCTTATCCATCTTCCCTCTCTCCACCCCCCCTTCCTTTTTCTCTCCTTTTTTATTTTTATTTTTATTTTCTTCTCCCCCTAATGCCTCAACAAATGAAACAGATTTGTAAAAATGTTACATGGGGAAAAAATATATATGAGGCACTACACTTCTGTAAAACAAGAAAATCCTTAATAAAATATTTAAAAAAAAAAAAAGATGAATGCTCAGTTGTGTGTGTGTGTGTGTGTGTGTGCGCGCGCGCGCTTTAAAGTCAGCTGTATGGTTTTGATTATGTTGTGGAATAAGCTGGGGGAAGCAGGGCGGGAGGAAAGAATTCCAAAAGCTTCATAGGAAGGCTGTGGAATCGGGAAGGAATTTGATAGAGCGGCTGCTCGTATTTTCTTAGGAATCTTAGGAGGTTGTATAATCTTTGAAGGGGCACGGCTGTGACTATCATGCAAGGACCCTACACTTCTGAATTTGCCACTAGGCTATTGTACTTAATGGACCTCTTTACCTTCACTTTTGACACTTGGAATGTACGTTTTTAGAGCCCACTTTCTTTGTGTTAATTTTAGGTGAAAACTTTTAAATATTGTGCTTTAATACTGATGTCCAAGTGTTCCATAGAGAAGCCATCAGCTTCAAAGAAAGGGAAAAGTTGCTGAGCTAGAGACAGAAATTACTAATGTTGTTGTTTAGTCATTTTGTTCGTGACCCCGTGGACCAGAGCACGCCAGGCACTCCTGTCTTCCACTGCCTCCCGCAGTTTGGTCAAACTCATGCTTTGAGAACACTGTCCAACCATCTCGTCCTCTGTCGTCCCCTTCTCCTTGTGCCCTCCATCTTTCCCAACATCAGGGTCTTTTCCAGGGAGTCTTCTCTTCTCATGAGGTGACCAAAGTATTGGAGCCTCAGCTTCAGGATCTGTCCTTCCAGTGAGCACTCAAGGCTTATTTCCTTCAGAATGGATAGGTTTGATCTTCTTGCAGTCCATGGGACTCTCAAGAGTCTCCTCCAGCACCATAATTCAAAAGCATTAAAAAAAAGCATTTTTACTATTTACTAATACACAGTTCTAATTGTTGCAACGTGCCCTGGGACCTTAAGGTGAAGGGCAGGTAATAAATTGCAGCAATTATTATTGTTATTATTGTTATTATCATCATTATCATGAATATATTGTAGGGGGAAATAAGGTTTTAATGGGGATTGCTAATATGGGGAGATGTACTAGCGTGGAGGCATTCCTTTGGGAGTTGTCATAGTATTGCTAGCTGCTAAGTCTGGAAATTATGAATCACCTCCCTAAAAATAATACAAGCAACTAAATATCACAAGGCAAAATCATTATTTGTCTCTTGTTCCTCGAATGCGTGAAGCAGCCTTAAACTGACTCAGACCCACCTAGTTCACTTCTTGTCTGGGTTCTTCACATTAGTAGCCAAACACACCTAGGTCTGGTGGAAAAAACCATGAAGAACAGCTATAAATTTACCTTTTTATTAAACTAATGCAAAGAGATGATGAGCTCAAAGAGCTGGACCAGCTGCATCAGTGGCAGTAATGAACCTCATGCAAGATTTGGAATGTAGGGCTACATCCAGTGCAGTGCTAAGACAAAGCCACTTAAAGAATCATAGAGCTGTAGACTTGGAAGGTTCCCCCAAGATGAATTCAGGTCCAATCCCCTGCAACGCAGGAATTGCAAGAAAATAAAATACTGTATTTTTCGCTCTATAGGGCGCACCGGCCCATAGGGGGGGGGGATAAAGAAAAAAATTATTTTCCCCCCCAGGCGCGGGGCTGGGGCGGGGGAAGCCCGAGCTTCCCCCAACCCCCGACCCCAGAACAGGCTGCTATCCGCAAGCCTTGGGACCCGCCGGGAGTTCCTGCCGGGCTCCCAAGGCTTGCGGATATCTGCCCGAAGCCCGGGGTGCACTGCGAAGCGCTCCCTGGGCTTCAGGAAGCAGGCTGCTATCTGCAAGCCTTGGGAGCCCGGCGAGCACTCCCGCCTTGCTCCCAAGGCTTGCGGATAGCTTCCTGAAGCCTGGAGAGCGAGAGGGGTTGGTGCGCACCGACCCCTCTCACTCTCCAAGCTTCAGCAAAAGCCTGCATTCGCCCCATAGGACGCACACACATTTCCCCTTCATTTTTAGAGGGGAAAATGTACGTCCTATAGAGCGAAAAATACGGTAAATAAAAATTTCTGACAGATGGTCATCCAACTTGTTCTGCTGACAAATGTTTTGTGCTGCTGCAACATGGTTGCCTCACAGAACTTCTGGTAACATGCGGGGGAAATCATGTTTGTTTGATTCCCACAGAAAGTGCTTTGTAAAATCTAGGGTCCATCGGATGATAGCAATCAAATAGGCAACGCAGCTTTGTGGAGACAGTTCTTCAGAGCCTGTGAGGCTTTCTGAAGGCTTCTGTGTGATGGGATGTTCCCACAGAGGGGTGCTTCTTAGAGGGTTGTCGGATCCTTGGAAAGCTTTGCCTTTGTCATCCGATTCATAAAATGAGAGGAGAATGCACGTGATGTTCTAGCTCTGCTCTTGTCGGAATCCATAGGGAATGAGATGACGTTGGCTGGTGGGAAAACCTAGGCCAGGATGCAAATGTCTTGGAAAACCCTCATAATGAAAGCCAGCTGCTTAGCGTTCAGTTCAAGAAAAAGATACTTGGGTGCTGGCCGTGTTTCAAAACGAGCAACAACTGAATTCGTAGCATTTCTTTTAATTTCATTTATTCCTTTTGTGAAATTTATATTCTGCTTGAGTGTAAACAACAAACAGTATCCAAACAAACCCCTGTGTTGCAAAGAGAACGTCAACAATGTTTAGGCAACATGATGACCATATACATATGTGATAGACAATCTTTATAGAATTCCTTCAAACAATAACAAGTTCAAAATGAAATCTTAGTCTCAAAGTCTCTGAAATTCAGTAAATATAATCTCCAACACTGAACAGAGATTCTGGATATTGACTGCTGTTTTTTAGATCTTCATCAGCGTGGTGGGAGAATATAGAATTGCTTCATAAGCTGAAAATAAAATTTTACAGACGATGACCTGCATGACATATCACTTTACAAAAAGGAATTCTATAAAGATTGTCTGTTACGTATGTATATGGTCATCATGTTGCCTAAACATTGTTGAGTGTAAACAACAAGGCAGTTTGAAAAAAGAATGTTATGGTTCAAAAGTAACTGTAGAACAACATCTTTATTGGGACTACCTAAAAGGTCACAAAACATCAAGCAAGCTTTCCAGTTCTCCAAAATTCTACTTCATCAGGGTTCACCAACCTTTTTGGAGCCTGGGGACAGATTGGCAGGCGGGAGAAATTATTGCTGGCACCACATCTAGCCGCAACTTATTCTACTGGCCACAGCAGGCTGCTTCTATTAAAAATAATTTCAGCAGGGAGAGAAGGCCCTGTGGGAGCCAGGGGAGGCCTTGTGGGCATGTGCACACCTGTGGGCACCACCCTGGGTGGTGCAAGATGGAGTTGAGCAGGTGTTGGGGCCCTTTGGTCCTCCAGATGTTCCTGAACGACAACTCCCATCTGCTCTGACAGGCATGGCCAATGGCCGGGGATGAGGGGATTTGTAGGTCAGTAACATCTGGAGGGCGAAAGATACAGGCACTCTGCATCTGAAATCAAGTGCTGATAATCCTAGACAAAGTACCAGTTAGTTTCCGGGCCCAATTCAAAGTGCTGGTTTTGACCTATAAAGCCTAAAACGGCTCAGGACAGCAATGCCTCAAGGACCGCCTCTTCCCATATGAACTTACCTGGACCCTGAGATCATCTTTTGAGGCCCAACTTTGTGTGCCTCCTCCGCGAGAGGTCTGGAGGGTGGCAACACGAGAACGGGGCCTTCTCTGCAGTGGCTCCCTGTCTGTGAAATGCTCTCCCCGGGGAAGTCCGCCTGGCGCCATCATTACACACCTTTAGGTGCCAGGCAAAAATGTTCTTTTTCAACCAGACCTTTGCCTGACTTGATCTACATCCCACACCCTTTTTTAAAATGCTGGCTCTTTTGGGGTTTTTTATTGGGTTGTTGGTTTTGTTTTGATTTTATGGATTTGATATTTTATGTGAACCGCCCTGAGACCTTCGGGTATAGGTTGGAATAGAAATTTAATAATAATAATAATAATAATAATAATAATAATAATAATAATACAACATTGAGAATATCTGAACACTCAGAACATCAACAGTATGGGTCTGGAAAGTGGATAAACAGGCATCTTTTTTCCTTTTTCCAACATTTGCCCGGGATGGTCAGCAGTCACGTGTTCCATGACGACATTTACCAGAATCTGGGCATTCGCACTACACAAAGATCCATACAACTTCTCTCTGAATAAATTCTTAAGTGGGTGGACCCTGCCAGTCTTACTGATGGTTACATCACCACCATCCAGTTTAATTTGCTTTCTCTTCCTTTCCCTTTTTTCTTTTTAAAGGAAAAGCATTTATCCCTAAAGAAAGACCAATAGAAACCCGCACAGAGGAGAAAGTAACTCTGGATCCAGAATTAGAAGAAGCCCTGGCCAGTGCCTCTGACACTGAGCTGTACGATCTAGCAGGTTTGTTGCCATCTTTGAACAGTTGGGTTATCTCAAACTGGGCCTGGGTGTCTTAACACAGCTGGCAGCAACAGCCCTGTGGTTTTTTTTTCAACTCCTACCACGCTTCTCAAGGGGTCCATCCATGATGCTGCAATATAAGCTGACAGGACCAAAAAACACATTCTGTTTTGAGTGTGTGTAAAATTTTCTGTTTTACAATTTAGAATATTCATTTAAATAACCTTAAAATATCAAAGACTTCCCTTCTTCTCTTTCCATGGTTCATTTTGCATAACATAAATCCCTGCATATTTTATACTGTATAAACTAAAGCATTCAGTATTCCATTATTAAAGGTAAAGGGACCCCTGACCATTAGGTCCAGTCGTGGCCGACTCTGGGGTTGCAGCGCTCATCTCGCTTTATTGGCCAAGGGAGCCGACGTGCAGCTTCCGGGTCATGTGGCCAGCATGACTAAGCCGCTTCTGGCAAACCAGAGCAGTGCACGGAAACGCCGTTTACCTTCCTGCCAGAGCAGTACCTATTTATCTACTTCTACTTTGATGTGCTTTCGAACTGCTAGGTTGGCAGGAGCTGGAACCGAGCAACGGCAGCTCACCCTGTCGTGGGGATTCGAACCACCGACCTTCTGACCTGCAAGTCCTAGGCTCTGTGGTTTAACCCACAGTGCCACCCGCGTCCCTATTCCATTATTACATCCATCCAAATCAAACATTCTGTTAGCTACATAGCTGTGCCTTTCCCCCCTGCACACAAAGGCTAGTGTGGGGTACCTGATCTGGATTGGGTCCTTAGCATGGGGAACAGGAGGGCTTTAACCCTTTGTCCCCTCACTATCCTTAAAAAAAAGAAAAGAAACAAAGGAGACTCGCCCCTGATTACAGGTTTGGGATTCCCAATCTGGACTGGGACCACAATCGAGGGTTAACGCCCCCTGGATGCTAGGACGCCTGTACTTTAAAGGCATAGCTATGACTCAGTAGCCCAAGTCCGTAAGTTCTTATAGCACAAAGGCAAATGTAGATCCCCCCCCATTTTTCCATTGCTGGGCTATTGAAATCCTATATTGCTGGGCTTTCTCGGTGGTGGCACCCGCCCTGTGGAACGCCCTCCCATCAGATGTCAAGGAAATAAACAACTATCTGACTTTTAGAAGACATCTGAATGCAGCCCTGTATAGGGAAGTTTTAAATGTTTGATGTTTAATCATGTTTTTAATACAGTGGTGCCCCGCAAGACGAATGCCTCGCAAGACGGAAAACTCGCTAGACGAAAGAGTTTTCCGTTTCGGAGGTGCTTCGCAAAACGAATTTTCTATGGGCTTGCTTCGCAAGACGACAATGCCGTGCGAGTTCCTGCGGGTTCCCCCCCCTTTTTCTAAGCCGCTAAGCCGCTTATCAGCTGATCCGATCAGCAGATAAGCCGCTAAAAGCCGCTAATAGCACTAATCCGCTAATCCGTCAATGGGCTTGCTTAGCAGGACGAAAAAACCGCTAGACGAAGAGAATCACAGAACGGATTCTTTTCATCTTGCGAGGCACCACTGTATTCTGTTGGGAGCCGCCCAGAGTGACTGGGGAAACCCAGCCAGATGGGCGGGGTAGAAATAATAAATGATGATGATGATAGCTGAAGCTTACACCTGTACTCTTGTTGGTGGTTTTTACAGCTGTCCTAGGAGTGCACAACCTGGTCAACAACCCAAAGTTTGATGAAGGAACCACCACTAAAGATGGCAAAGAAACCGTGAAAAGTAAGCAGGCACTTTTCTTTCTCCTAGATGGTTTGCAAGCGTCCAAGCATCCAAAGGGGAAGTTCCAGAATATTGCTGTTTTCGGGTGGGATTCTGGCAAGGGCTGAGGGCCTCCTGGTGCTTCCCTCCCTGCGAGAAGTGAGGTTACAGGGAACCAGGCAGAGGGCCTTCTCGGTGGTGGTGCCTGCCCTGTGGACCACCCTCCCACCAGATGTCAAGGAAATAAACAACTACCTGACTTTTAGAAGACATTGGAAGGCAACCCTGTTTAAAGGTAAAGGTAAAGGGACCCCTGACCATTAGGTCCAGTTGCGGACGACTCTGGGGTTGCGGTGCTCATCTCGCTTTACTGGCTGAGGGAGCTGGCATACAGCTTCCGGGTCATGTGGCCAGCATGACTAAGCCGCTTCTGGCGAAACAGAGCAGCGCACGGAAATGCCGTTTACCTTTCCGCCGGAGCAGTACCTATTTATCTACTTGCACTTTGATGTGCTTTCGAACTGCTAGGTTGGCAGGAGCAGGAGAAGTTTTAAATGTTTGATCGTATTTTTAATATTCTGTTGGGAGCCGCCCGGAGTGGCTGGGGAAACCAAGCCAGATGAGTGGGGTATGTAAAAAATAAAATAAAATAAAATAATTATTCAATCGCATACAGGCAAATCCAGTTTGCAGAATTGGAATGAATGCTCATTGAGTTGCCAGGGTCATCTAATCGCTGTGCAGTCAAATCAGGATGAATGCTCAACATAAATGGGTTGTATGGAAGCACATTAAGTTGCACCTAGTTTATACATTAAATATCTTCTAGGATAACAATGCACACGCACATGACTAGGAACTCTCCTCTCAGCAGCAAGAACCATCATAACTAGACACTGGAAGGACGTCTCAGGAATGAACATTGACGGCTGGTACCCAAATGTATGGGAAACAGCCCTAGTAGAAAAGTTAACCAACAAACTTATTACAGTGGTACCTTGGGTTAAGAACTTAATTCCTTTTGGAGGTCCATTCTTAACCTGAAACTGTTCTTAACCTGAGACACCACTTTAGCTAATGGGGCCTCCCACTGCTGCCGCACGATTTCTGTTCTCATCCTGAAGCAAAGTTCTTAACATAAGGCACTATTTCTGGGTTAGCGGAGTCTGTAACCTGAAGCGTCTGTAACCTGAAGCGTCTGTAACCCGAGGTACCACTGTATTTATTAAATTTGTATACAGCCTTTCATCCAAAGGTCACAACATAAAAAGATAAAATCATTTGTTTTTCAAGCATTTCAAAGCAATTTAAAGGCCTAAATGGCTTAGGACCATGGCTTACTTCTCCCATATAAACCTACCCATATATTAAGTTCTTCTGGAGAGCATCGTCTCTGCATCCCACCAACATATCAGGTACATTTATCAGGAAATGGGCAAAAGAGATGTCTCCCTGCCTGCACCAAGGCGCTAGAACTCCCTTCTTGAGAAAGTTCATTTGAAGCCCTTTAATGGTTTTTCACTTGTATACATTGTACTTTTGACCGACTTTAAACCAACTACCTTTGGATCCAGCCCTTTGTGTGGGGGCTGTTTAAGATTAACGGCGATTCCAGTTGTCTTCCCACGTTCGTAAAGCCCCTGGGAAATGTGGAAGAAACGGGGCAGTTTTTATTCCACCCAAAATGAGGCTGATGTTATAGCCCTCCCGGCTAGAGGCTCGTATGCCACAGCCCTCAAAGGGCTTACATTGCTAATTCATGTCCCTCTCTGTGATTATTTTATCTCTCTTTTTTCTGCAAAAGGTCCACCATTCCAGCTTGGTGGGTCTGCTAAGCTGCACTCCTGACACACATTTAGCAGCTAGGAATTTGCTTTGTCAGACATCTTCATTCCAAAAACAATACTCCCTTCCCTCCAGCAGTTAGTTGTTGCTTTGTTTTCAGTTTGGGGGAAAAAAAGCTGAGGGATGCATTTCAGGAGCACTTGAAGAAATAAGATTATAAGCAGACTGAACAAGGAGAGGCTCCACAGGAGGGAAGAAGAGGAGCTGTTGTGTTGCACTGGTTAGACTAGGGTCAAAGAGACCTGGATTCAAATCCTGCCGCAGCCTCCTCAAAAGCTGGCTGGGCAAGCGTTGTCTCTTTCTGTCCCTTAGTTCAGTCTAGCTCATGGGACTGTAGCAAGGATGAATCCTGGGCGATATATCAATATTGTGGGAATGTTTAGGGATGTGGGGGAGGATATATTGTCTAAGATATCCTATCCCAACTTCTCTTTACAAGTTCAACAAAATCAGCAGAGTTAACATTCCCCCTTTTTAAACACATGCACAGCAGATAGCTTGCTCAGACTCGTTAGAGTCTCTGTAAATATTTCCTGGTATTTCCCCCATTTAATCCCTCCTAAAATAAGATGCTACACAGTTTTCTGTAAAGTATAAAATGTTTGCTCAAAAGTAATCATCTGTTCACACAAAGGTTCCCAGAAGGTAGACTTAAAAGGTTAGAACATAGTTTAAATGTGGTGACTATCTCCTTATGGGAGAAAGCCAACACTTTTCTTCTCTTGGCCTGGAGCCAAGGGTTCATCTCAGTAGTGCTGTTGTTAAGATGGCATTGATAGAGACAAGAGAGACAAGATGGTCGCCAGCCTGTGATTCTGGTTCTTTCTTACTTCAGGAGAGGCCACGCCCATCTCAAGTTACACATAGGAAGTTTCGTCTCAGTCCTGGAAAGCAGGAAGTTCCAGCTGGAGGACTGAGACAACCTTCATGTCTACTCTAGCTGTTAAGTTGTGGGTGAACATATCAGACGACACAGCGATTCTTCAAACAGCTCTTGTTTATTCACAGGCCAGAACAGAACTGAACTGAAGGGTTCAGCCAGCCTGCTTAAATAGAGCTCCACTAGAATGCAACAGTAACCACTTTCTGTAACTATCCAATCACTGAACGTCACTTTCAATCCCTTATTTGCATATGTGGACCTGAGTGAAAACTACCTACAGTATCCCCCTGCTGGCCCAGGGTGAGAACCTCTGTACATAACACTAGCAATGTTGTGTTTCACTGCACCTGATTCTTACATCCCACAAATATATTGTCCAGGACTGTGTATGAGGAGCAGACTGTGATGTCGGCTTCATTCAGCAGTATATCGCTGGTGAACCCGCTACTGCTCCTGAGTTCCTCTGCTAGCGACTTTCTCTGCTTGGCTGAGGAGTGAGGGGTGGCTGCTGCCCTCAGCTGAGCAGTTAAAGGATCCCCCAGCTTGGCGCTGGCTCCCACACAGAGCACCAGGGATGGCTCTGCTGGGGATGAGGTGCCTTCCTGCACCCCAGCTGAGCTGTCAGGCTTCAGATAATCCAACCCCTCCCATGGCTGGCAGCCAAGAAGTAGAAAAACTAGAAGAGTTCTTACCAAGTCTTTTATTCAATATTCACATGAGATAGATGTAGAAATGCTCTCTCTCTCAGATAATGGCATTGCTCCGAGTAAAATCCCACCCCCTCCGTCTTTCCTATTCTACATTATCCCTGTGTCGGCTGACCTGTGCTTTCTGCCTCTGGGCTTTCGGTTCTTCTACTCTCAATGCACGCCGGGTCCATAAACTCATTTAAGATGACCCAACACTAGCGAATCTCATTAGGAAAGATATCATCCTAGAAAGATAGAAATGAGGGGTGTCCCTATTGTTCTACAGAATTATGCTGGTCTGAACTAACTTATGGATATTCTCTGCATGCTCCATCTGTGAATTCAATTGGTGCTTGTGAAATTGCCACATCTGCACATCCTCCAAGTGAAGAGCTGCTCACTTTGCCAACCCATTATTTGTCAAGTCTTGAGGAGCCTTGATTGCACTACCATTCTCAATGCTGGCAGCCCTGAGTTATTTAAAGCAGCACTGATTATTCCTGCAAGTGCTTTTTAAAAAAGAAAACAAAACAAAAACCCCACAGCTTTTAATGCTAATCTGCAATTGTAATTCTTAAATATTAGACTGAGATAAATAGCAGGCTTAGACCACCCAAGCAGCTACCATATGGAAAGCTATACTTCTAGCAACCAGCGATCTCCAAGCCAAATACAAATTAAAGAGAAATTTGAGACAGGGAGCTGCCTTAGACTGTTCCAGCAACCACACAAGTTCTGTGGCACTTTAAAGAGTTGGGATGGGTGAATTTGTCAGCTTCAGCTCCTCATGAAAACCCACCGGCAATTCAAAATTTCTCCTATTATATGCACATTTTTATGCAATTTCCCCCTACAATTTCCCCCAATATAACACAGTTCTGCGTGTTATTTTCCACAAACCTATGCAATTATATGCACTCTTGACCCTTTGAAAATGCATTTTTGTATACATTTTTCGATATAAAACCATATATCCTAAAGATATGGTTGTTGTGGCTGTTATTTATTAAATTTATATACTGCCCTATACCCGCAGGTCTCAGGGTGGTTGTTATTGTGATGAAACTGTCTGAATGACTATCTGAATAATGACTGTCACAACAACAACAACTTATTATTATTTATACCCCACCCATCAACAATAACAACTTATTATTATTTATACCCCGCCCATCTGGCTGGGTTTCCCCAGCCACTCTGGGAAGCTCCCAACATAATAATAAAAACACGATAAAACATCAAACATTAAAACTTCCCTAAACAGGGTTGCCTTAGATGTCTTCTAAAAGACAGATCGTTGTTTATTTCCTTGACATCTGATGGGAGGGCGTTCCACAGGGCATGTGCCACCACCGAAAAGGCCCTCTGCCTGGTTCCCTGTAACCTCACTTCTCACAGTGAAGGAAACGCCAGGAGGCCCTCGGCCCTTGAACAGCAACAAGTCAGGAACTTGTGTGAAAAATGATCTCCCAGAATTCCCCATCCTATTTGTGGGTGGTGAAATTGGTGGTGGGGGAGCATTCTCCTGAATATTTGGGGTGGGGGTGGTAATTCTGCTGCAATTTGGATGGTGACAAAAAAGGAAACTCAGGAAACTCCCTGGAAAAAGTGCTGGCTCATGTAAAACCCAGCATGGGATTTAGAAAGGTCAAATATCCAAGGTCCTTGGTCCAAGGAGCAGCTTTAAAAACTGGGCATGTGGTGGGGACACAAATCTTCAGGATGTCTCCCTTCTTTTCCATGACTTTACCTTCTGCGCAACCAGCAGCACATTGTTCCATGGGGGTAGAAAACTGAAGATGTCCAGAAAGTCAGTCAATCCACCTGAACAGCTTTCAAGACAAGAACAGAAGAATGGCTGCTTTCTGGCTTCTAACTGCTTCAACTGACTGGGCTTTCAGCTTAGCCAGAGATCCTTTCAAGCAGCTCACCTGGCCTCCTAGGAAACCAAACATTCCCCAGGATTCCACAGCTGGTTATGAGGTCAGAGCCTGGCCAGGGACTGGAGCCAATGGGCTCTGGGCTCCAGGAACGCTCTCTCTGCCAGGCCCAGGGCACCACTGGGCAACCTCAGGTAGCTGCCAAGCGTCTGACCCTCCTTCTTTCCCTCAGAGAATCCCGGGCACTGAAGTTCACCTCTCACAGAGTTACAATTCCCAGCAACTGAACAAGAACAAAAATAAGAATAGTTTACTTATACCCTGCCCATTGGGCTGGGTTTCCCCAGCCACTCTGGGCGGCTCCCAACAGAATATTAAAAACACGACAAAACATCAAACATTACAAACTTCCCTAAATTTCTCTGTGTTTTTAATAATAATAATAATAATAATAATAATAATAATAATAATAATAAATCTGGCTCCCAACAGAATTAAAAGCGCAATAAAACATCAAACATTAAAAACTTCCCTAAACAGGGCTGCCTTCAGATGTCTTCTAAAGGTCAGATAGTTGTTCATTTCCTTGACATCTGATGGGAGGGCGTTTCACAGGGCGGGTGCCACCACTGAGAAGGCCCTCTGCCTAGTTCCCTGCAACCTCACCTCTTGCAGCGAAGGAACCACCAGAAGGCCCTCGTCACTGGATCTCAGTGTCTGTGCTGGACGATGGGGGTGGAGATGCCATCCCAATGCATAACTGGTTTATGTTCTTTTTAGACGTAGTCAAAGGTGAGAAGGTCAAGCCAGTTTTCGAGGAACCGCCTAACCCGACGAATGTTGAAGCCTCTTTGCAAAGGATAAAGGCAAATGATCCCACGCTCCTGGAAGTCAATCTGAACAACATAAAGGTAGGGATAGCATTGCTGCTCATCTGATCGCCCCATTGTGCCATTTTTTTAATTTGCAAATTATTCCTAAATGGTCTTAAATTTGTTTTATAAAGTATTGTTACGACACTACCCCAATCTTTGAGTGGTGAGAAACTTCAGGGTGCCTCCGCTTCACCCAGGGTTTAGTTACCTTGGAATAAGCAGAGACTGTGGTGTCTTTAGGATATATGGTTTTATTTACACATACACAAATGATGAAGACCCCCTAAGATCACTCACGGTTGCCAGATTTTTGATCAGCGTCCTATCCCTAAAGAAGAAAAACGGACTCCTGTGCGGCTCGGATAACCCTTTTAAACTATGATCTATGTTTTAGGATGTAACTAGGTGATATCACCACTGATGTCTTTTATTAATTTATGAGCAGAGGGCGATGTTTATGTTGCAAATTTATTGTAATGTATGCGTTGGTCTTTTGCTTATTTTGCCTTGGTTCTTGTCTGTTTTTGTAAGTTTTTGGCTGTTTTAAATTTGGAGGTTTAAGTATATATATGTTGGTGGGAAACTGTCATGTGACGGGCCAATGGCCGTAATAAATATCAATCAATCAATCAATCAATCAATCAATCAATCATACACAATTGAGCATAGGATAGGGAGCTCACAGCATTACCACCCCAACAGATATTGCTTCTCCATTAGAACTTCAGGGAATGACCCTTGTTGTCCCTTCCAACACTATGATTTGGATTCGAATTCAATAGATATTCATTTTTAAATATTGTATTTTCTCTATTAATACAGAATATTCCCATTCCAACTTTGAAAGACTTTGCAAAAGCTTTGGAAACCAACACCCACGTGACGAAATTCAGTCTGGCTGCTACTCGGAGCAACGACCCTGTGGCAATTGTAAGTTTGAAAAGACTGTTCTTTGGGGAGAAAGAAAAAGCTCTTCACTTTTGGCTGAATCAAGGTGCAGTGTTCCAAATGCCGAGAAACTTTGTCTGTGGGAGGGTAAACTCAAAACTAGCTCCGGGGTCGTGGTGCTTTTGAGATTTTGTCAGCGAAAGTTCTCTCCACGGCTTTCCTCTGCCCTGTTTGAGAGTTCACTCTCTCTCCTTCATTGCTGGATTTGGGAACATAGGAAAACTAGATTTTGAGTCCGGCTGCTGAGCAAGCAGAAACTAATCAGGCATAGCTCTCCTCGCCTCTGCCTTTGATAGAAAAGACCTCACAGCTGTGCTGCTGTTAAAATGCACCAGGGTCCCAGAAGAAGAAATAAATTCAGCATAATGGTTATGGGGGTTATGAACTGTTTTAGGAAAAAAGTAACCTCCCTCACCGCTTAATGGCCAAGGGAGTTGCTCAGTGGCTTTATGGGCACCTGGGAAGAACCTCAGAGGCATCCTGTTGGTGACTCCTGAGTTACAGCAATCCAAGCACATTTTATCCAGAAAACAAATTACCGTATTTTTTGCCCTATAGGACGCACTTTTCCCCCTCCAAAAATGAAGGGGAAATGTGTGTGCGTCTCAACTAGAGCCAGGGCTTTTTCGGCTGTGGCTCCAATCTGGTGGAACACTCTGTCACAAGAGACCAGGGCCCTGCGGGACTTGACATCCTTCCGCAGGGCCTGCAAGACAGAGCTGTTCCACCAGGCCTTTGGCCAGGGCACAGCCTGACTCCCTCCCTCGGCAATCTTCGCAGAGCTCTGGCCCAATGGTTGCTAGTGGCTTGAATTAATTAATTTTTATAATGAATGATTTTAGAATGTTGTTTATGTTGTACTTTTGTACTGTTTTATTGTTGTTAGCCGCCCTGAGCCCGGCTTCGGCTGGGGAGGGCGGGATATAAATAAAATTTATTATTATTATTATTATTATTATTATTATTATTATTATTATTATGGGGTGAATGCAGGCTTTCGCTGAAGCCTGGAGAGGGAGAGGCGTCGGTGTGCACCGACCACTCTCGCTCTCCAGGCTTCAGGAAGCTATCCACAAGCCTTGCGGGCGGCAGCCCGAAGCACGGGGCGCGCTGCGGAGCACGCCCCATGCTTCAGGCAGATGTCCGCAAGCCTCGCACGCCCGGCGGGAGGTCCCGCCGGGCTCGCAAGGCTTGCAGGCAGCAGCCACTTCTGGGGGCTGGGGTCGGGGGAAGCTCGGGCTTCCCCCGCGCCAGCCCCGCGCCTGGGGGGGGGATATTTTTTCCCCTTTATTTCGCCCCCCAAAAATCTAGGTGCGTCCTATGGGGCGAAAAATACGGTAGGTCCCATTTTAGAGCTCTAAGATCTCTGATTTGTAAACTGCATTGCTGGCTCACTAGCATCCATAGATGGAGGAAGCGAGCAAGTACAGTAGTACCTCGGGTTACAGACGCTTCAGGTTACAGACTCTGCTAACCCAGAAATAGTACCTCAGGTTAAGAACTTTGCTTTAGGATGAGAACAGAAATCACGGGGCAGCATCAGGAGGCCCCATTAGCTAAAGTGGTACCTCAGGTTAAGAACAGTTTCAGGTTAAGAATAGACTTCCAGAACGAATTAAGTTCTTAACCCGAGGTACCACTGTACGTGCCCACACAAACACACACAGCATCCTTCCTTCCTCTTCATCCCAGCATGCCTTGCTTCTCAGAACCAATCGCAGAAATGAGAATAAACTGCTGTTTATACTGGCCAGGCTCCAGCATGCTAAATCCTCCTTCCGCTGAGTCTGTGGCCACTGCTTCATGCCTCGTGAGTTCTGCTTCTTTGAATCGGCAGGGGAGTCCCCACGTTACATGAGGGGACGGGTGTAGGCTTCACCGTTGGGTCCCCGGGATTGTAGAGCTGAAGAGACTTACTGGAGCTATGCGTTGCAAGAACGCTTTCCTGCGTGGCCACCCTTTGAGGGATGTTTCACATAACCTGTGGGTGTCGATTGGACAAAACCTCATCCCACAATTTTTTTTTCCTGAGGGCCAAACAAGTCATGGCATTAAACAGGCCTTTGGATTTAACAGACCGTGGTTTGGCAATATGTTTGGACCAGGCATAGGCAAATTCGGTCCTCCAGATGTTTTGAGACTGCAGTTCCCATCGTCCCTGACCACTGGTCCTGTTAGCTCGGGATGATGGGAGGTGTAGTCCCAAAACATCAGGAGGGCCGAGTTTGCCTATGCCTGGTTTGGACCATGCATAGTTCAATGGAAAGAAAGTTCCGGAACTGTGGAGGCGAAGAGGAGGAGGAGGAGGAGGAGGCGGAGGAGGGAGAATTGATTGGATTACCTGAGCCACTGTATGTGGTTTCCAACAAATCAAAACACAATATGACGTTAACATTAAAAAAATTCCCAAATGTCTTCTAAAGCTTTTGTAGTTCCTTATCTCCTTGGTATCTGATGGAAGGGAGTTCCTGTGTCTTGTGCCCACTAACCTAATTGAACTTACTGGGTGGAAGCTTAAATGTTGGGCCTCAAGCAAAGCTGAGCTTAACACCCAGGCAGAATCACAAGGGTGATGGTGGTCCTTTAGCTAACGGATTCTGAACCATTTAGGCCTTTAAAGTTTAACACTGGCAGTTTGAATTGGGTGTAGAAATACATCTGTAGGCAATGCATCTTGTGCCAAATGGATGTCAGGTGCTGCAACTTCACGTCATTAACATCAGTATCAAAACTTCCACAATCAGGAACTGGAAAAGGCACATTGTTAGTCTTGGGAAATTCTTACATAACATATCCAATGATAGGAGCCTATATTCTCCTGGGGCCACTGCATGTAGGTATGTTGTTGTTCCTGTGGGATGTAATCCATGAGAGGCAGTCAAGTACAACATTCCTTGAAATGCTAGAGAAGACATGCGAGGGAATGTTTGGTCCAGCCAGTCGAAACTTCCTGTTCCTCCTGGCTGGAGCAGCCTTCCTTTCGCATGTGATAGAAGGTGGGCGTGACCTAACCTGTCCAGGTAATAAAAGAACAAGTCACGCATCACACCTCCCTCTTTTTGGACTCCTTCGTTTGACCAGCTTTTAGCTAGGACTGCTGGCAGTGGAATTATTCCCCCATATGGGGTAGATCCACATATACATATTTGTAACTAAGTCTGCCTTCAGGGATCCAACTGTGAACTGATGTAAGTAAACTTCTTTTATTGACTTTGAATAAGATTGTCTGCTGTGCATGTAAAAGGGAAATGTAAACTCTGCTAAGTAAAGAAACTTGCTAGCACAAGTTAGGAAGGATATTAATGAACAATATATTCTCTCCTGCCACCCTGAATATTCCCACAGTTCCTATTACTACCCACCCCATACCAGCTGGTTCTGGGGCAGGTTACAGCGCTTTGTGGAGTATCCCGAGATCTGAACTCACACCACTCTTTTCCTCCCTTCAGGCTTTTGCAGATACATTAAAAGTGAACAAGACACTGAAAAGTCTAAATATAGAATCCAATTTCATCACGGGGACAGGCATCCTTGCCTTGGTTGAGGCCCTGAAAGGGAATGAAACATTGACGGAGATAAAAATTGATAATCAGGTAAGGAAAGGGCAGCAGACTGGAACTTAAGGGTTAGCTGGAATCTGAAAGTTGCAGCTTGACCATGAAAATTAGCTGGGAGGCAGCGCCCCAGGTCTTGTGTTCAGCAGTAGGAAGGCAAAGCTTTTTATTTTCCTTAGTACAAGGATGGGGAATCTGTGGCCCTCCAGGTGTTTTTGGACTCCCAGTGCCCATCAGCAGAATGACTGATGGTCAGGGATGATTGACACCATCTGGGAAATCAAAGGCGATCTGCCCCACACCCAGGGGCGCCAACTAGAGGGGGCTGGGGCATCCCCCAAAATTTCTAAGGAGGGGTCTGGCCCCCCTCAAAATTCCATGGTGGCTTTGCATGCATGCCACGGGGCATGCTTACGTCATGCACACAAGCCCTGCAGTGTGCACACAACACGTCAGCACGCCTCGTGGCATGCGCGAGTGACACCAGCACACCCTGTGGCATATGTGCATGATGCCAGCACATGTGTGCGCGTTGCCCAGCCCCCCTCAATTGCGGGGGCAAGCTGGTGTGCTTGCCCGCACCTGATGGCACGGGCGAAGCCATGTGCCTTTGGAGGTGCTGCTGTGATTGGCACAGGGTTTTTGCAAGCTGCGTCTTCACTTGCCCCACAGCTGATGTTGTATGGTGTCAGACTTTGGGGAATCAGCTCCCTCCTCTATGGCCGTAGAAGATCAAAAGAAAGAAATGTCTTACCAGTTAGATTATTTAATAATCACAGTGAGAAAGAAAAGAACACGTCTCCCTAGAATGGCGGTGCTCCCAATTAAGGCTCACTCCCCCCTCCGTCCTTATTAATCTACGTCACTCCTACGTCTTGTAATCTGAGTTTGTACCGTCTGCACTTTCTGTTCTGAGACTACCTGAGCTCTTCTCAACCTTGGGAAGAGAGGAGAAATGCTGTCCAGAGACTGTGAATCTGTTAACCCTCTCTCTCCCAGTGTTTCTTCTCCTAGCTGTTCCCCATCCAGTATTTCCCAGCTTCTGCCTTCTGAACTATGCCCCTCTGCAAGCCACTATTCCAACTCTACGCTGTCCTCCTGTTCCTGGGAAGATTCGGGATCAGGGGGAGGGGGTGGCTCCCACCATTCCTCCTCGGTGCAGCCCTCCTCAGCACAGTCCCTGACATATGGGGAAACAGCCTTGTGAACCCAAATGGGGAGGCCTTGGGATATTGACCACCTTGGGAGTTGGATGTTCCCTACCACTCCTGCAGAGGCTAGCCTTGCCCTTGGGCACAGTGACCATGCCCCCACCCCACCCATCTGTTCAGTTGGTGTGTGAAGGGGATCTGTGGGCACACAACCCATATGCAGACAGAGCATTCCTATCTGCCCTGGCCATACTTGTGGACTGTGGGAAGGAATGGTCACTGTGTATGTTGGGGGCATGGCTTGCCGACATGGCTCTGCACCCGCCTTCAGATATTCTATAAGGAGGTCATCTAAACTCCCCCACCCAGTACACACATGCACACACTTAAGATTTGCACAGATCCGTCCCTGATTATCCTTGTTCCCCCCTCCTCTCTCTGTTTGGTCTCCCTGCCTACCCCATGTGTCTAACCCTTGACTGGAAGCCCTCTGAAGCCAGCGACTTGCTTTTTCCTGTAAAGTACCATGTATGTTGGTGTGCTATCCAGCCATACCTTGGGTTACAGATGCTTCAGGTTGCGTTTTTTTGGGTTACGGACCACCGAAACCCGGAAGTACTGGAACGGGTTAATTCCAGGTTTCGGCAGCTGCGCATGCGCAGAAGCGCTAAGTGGCGCTTTACGCATTTGCAGAAGCACCGAATTGCAACACATGCATGCACAGGCACGCAGCTGCGGGTTGCGAACGTGCATCCTGCACGGCTCACGTCCGCAATCCGAGCGTCCGCTGTGTATAAAGCATTGGAGGAAATCTGTGTGTCTGCTTCTTTGTGCTGAGGAAGTAAACATTTCCACCTCCTTTCCCAGAGACAACAGCTCGGCACAGCGGTAGAGATGGAGATTGCTCAGATGTTGGAGGAGAATTCACAGATCCTCAAATTTGGGTACCAGTTTACAAAGCAAGGCCCAAGAACCAGGGTCGCAGCAGCCATCACTAAAAATAACGATCTAGGTAAGACCTGCTGGTTCTAGCAAGACCTCTGGGACCTTCTTCAGTTGCCAAGGTAACATCTCCCAGCCTTAAGATCCCCTGGTAACATTTCCTCACTAGTCTGAGAATGGTACCAAACATTTTTTTTACAGTAGCACTTTTTCAGAGTTAGGATTTTGGGCAGTCGTGCTGGGGAACCTCTTATCCTGTATCCTAATGTCAGAGCAGAGAAATGCCATTAGATAAAGGCACTTTCCTGCCTCCTTTGGGCTGAAGCAGAATGATGCTTGTATACCTGTACAGTGAAGGTAAAGGGACCCCTGACCATTAGGTGTTGTCGTGACCGACTCTAGGGTTGCGGCGCTCATCTTGCTTTATTGGCCGAAGGAGCCGGCATACAGCTTCCGGGTCATGTGGCCAGCATGACTAAGCTGCTTCTGGCGAACCAGAGCAGTGCACGGAAACGTCGTTTACCTTCCCGCCGGAGCGGTACCTATTTATCTACTTGCACTTTGGCATGCTTTTGAACTGCTAGGTTGGCAGGAGCAGGGACCGAGCAATGGGAGCTCACCCCATCGCGGGGATTTGAACTGCTGACCTTCTGATCGGCAAGTCCTAGGCTCTCTGGTTTAACCCACAGCGCCAGATGGGGAAAACGTGGCTTTTTCAGATATTGCGGGACTACAAATCCCATCATCCATGCCTGCTGGCCACATTGGCTGGGACTGATTGGAATTGGAGTCGAGCAGCACCCAAAGAGCCACAGGGTCTCCATCCCAGCCATATAGTCAATAGCAATGGAAATGAGTTCTAATGCCTATGTTCATAGCTTGGATGTGGGTGATTGTAGCTGTCGGAAGCATCTCTCTCCAACATTCAGAGGGCATTTGCTCATCAGAAGTAAAGCCAGGCAGGGCTCCTTGTAATGCTAGAGACAGGATGATCGCCTTGGCTTTTTGATGGTGTGACACAGCGATTAAAAAAAAACGAGCTGAGAATCAGAAGCCTCTCTTCAAAGTTCAGCCATGAGCTCAGAGGAGTGCATTTAACTTTTCAACCTTACATTAAGGCTGTGTACACACCATACATTTACAGCGGATGGCGCTGTGGTCTAAACCACTGAGCCTCTTTGGGTTAGCCAGTCAGAAGGTTGGGGGTTCGAATCCCCACGATGGAGTGAGCTTGTGTTGCTCTGTCCCAGCCCCAGCCGACCTAGCAGTTTGAAAGCACACCAGTACAAAGAGATAAATAGGTACTGCTGCAGCAGGAAGGTAAATGGTGTTTCCGTGCGCTCTGGTTTCCATCACGGTGTCCTGTTGTGCCAGAAGCGGTTTAGTCCTGCTGGCCACATGACCTGGAAAGCTGTCTGTGGACAAACGCTGACTCCCTTGGCCTGAAAGCGAGATGAGCACCGCAACCCCATAGACACCTTTGACTGGAACCCAGGGGTTCTTTTTACCTTTACATTTAAAGCACCGTCTAGCTTCCCCGCAAACAAACAAGAACAAATGTTCAGTCAGCAGCCAATGTTGTCTAATCTGTCCGCAAACAAATCAGGATGAACGCTCAATAAATAGTCTGGATGCAACTCTGATGGTTTGCTGGTAACTTTGTTTTAACTCCAGACTCCATTGACTAGAGACTTTATGCACTGGCACAGCACAAGCTTTGTACAGTCGTACCTTGTTTTTGGGCTGGGATCCGTTCCGGAGTCCCGGCCGCTAGCCGAAAAGGACGCAGGGCAAAGCGCCGCATCTGCACACACACATGGAGCGGTTTGCGCTTCTGCGCATGTGCAATGCACAATTTAGCGCTTCTGCACATGCGCGAGCGGCAAACTCGGAAGTAACCCATTCCGGTGCTTGCAGGTTTGCTGTGGACATTCGCCAGACTGGACACTAGACAAGGCGGACGTTTGCGGAGGTATTACTGTATATAGAAGGGTTAGGATAGCTCAGTATGCAGAGTATGAGACTCTTAATCCTAGGGTTGTGGGTTCGAGACCCACATTGGGTGAAAGATTCCTGCATTGCAGGGGGTTGGGCTAGATGACCCTTGTGGTCCCTTTTCTTTTTTAAAATAAAATATTTATTAGTTTCAGAAAAAGGAATTACATAAAATCAAAAAATACAAGAATAAAAGACAAAAATAAAAATACAAGAAAAATACAAAATAAGTACACTTACAGAAAAAAGATAAAAAAGGAAAAATAAAAAATCAACCTTTCCATATCTTACATTCATATCCTTGTTTCCCTGACCTCCTCATACCTCCCTTTTTTGTATTCCAATTCAATTAATTAATTCAGCAATTTCTTTCCCTCCTTTTATCCTGATCTTTGATCTTAATATATTATAACATTAAATTTTTACCTATTTAAAAATCCAATTTTTCCATATTCTTTTATATCATTACAGCTAGAAACCGCTTAACTTCATTCAAACATCATTCTAACATTCATTAATTTTGCAATACTTTTGTAAATAGTCTTTAAATTTCTTCCAATCTTCTTCCACCGACTCTTCTCCCTGGTCTCGGATTCTACCAGTCATTTCCGCCAATTCCATGTAGTCCATCACTTTCATCTGCCATTCTTCCAGAGTGGGTAGATCTTGTGTCTTCCAATACTTTGCGATGACCTTGTGGTCCCTTTTCAACTCTACAGTACTTTGATTCTAAGGTCCCAGGTCCAATTCTAGAAGTAGGGCTTGCAAATACTCCTCTCTGAGACCCTGGAGAATTGCTGGAGATGCCAGGGACTGAATCGGGGAACTTTTGCATGCAAAGCAGTTGCTCTGCCACTGAGCTTCAAGCCTTTTCTCCAGTAAGCTGCAGCTTCACGCAAACTTCACATAACTTGCATTAAAAATAAATAAATAACAATTTCAACATAACAAATTATCAAAACAAGTCTTCGTTATTCCCCCCTTTCCCCCCTCCCCAACAAACCCTCCCCCCCGAGACTTCCCTCAGCTCCTCTCTCTGATTTCTCAACTCATATTATTCTCTGCATATTGTAAAATTGTATACATCCTTATATTATCTGTCTACTATATTAATCCTCAATAAATTTGTGTAGGTTTATTCAAAACCTGCCAAGGAGTCCAGTTCATTTTGTTGTCTTTTTAAATACAGTGGTGCCTCGCAAGACAAAAAGAATCCGTTCTGTGATTCTCTTCATCTAGCGGTTTTTTCATGCGAAGCAAGCCCATTGATGGATTAGTGGATTAGCGCTATTAGCGGCTTTTAGCAGCTTATCGGATCAGCTAATAAGCGGCTTAGCGGCTTAGAAAAGGGGGGGGGGAAACCCTGCAGGAACTCGCGAGACATTTTCGTCTTGTGAAGCAAGCCCATAGGAGATTCATTTTGCGAAGCACCTCCAAAACGGAAAACTCTTTCGTCTAGCGAGTTTTCCGTCTTGCGAGGCATTCGTCTTCCGGGGCACCACTGTAATTTGTAAAAAGTTTCCATTCTTCTTTAAAGTCACAGTTGTCCTTATCTCGCAGTTTGCATGTCAGTTTCGCCAGTTCTGCATAGTTCATCAATTTCTCTTGCCACTGTTCTTTTGTTGGTGTTTCTTCATTCTTCCATCCTTGTGCTATCAAGACTCTTGCCGCTGTTGTTGCATACATAAATAAATTCTTTATTTTCCTTGGCAGGTCTTGCCCTACAATCTCTAACAAAAATGCTTTTTTTTTTTTTTAACAAATGTCATTTTAAACATAACGCAACACAGTTAATTAACTTCATTTCCCCAAGTTGCAAAATTAGTAAAGCGCCCCGTGACACTTAGCAAGCTGTGTTTTCTCTCCCCCTCCCCCTTCTCTCTCTAGTTCGCAAGAAGCGTGTGGAAGGAGAACGTCACTAGCCTTGCCAGGAGGTGAACAAGCTAGACGTCAAAGAGAGCTGCTCTATCAAGCATCTCAGAGAATTCACTGGTCTTAAGGGAAGACACTGGAAAGTCTTTAGAATGAAGCTGCTTGTGTTCCATTACCCTATCCCCCTCCCCACAAACCTTTTTTTTAAAAAAAAACAACAAAATTATTCAGCCTGATTTTTCTTAAAAACATACGTCTTCTTTTTAATCAATTATGTAAAGCCAAAATGCACACCATGCAGGCCAAATAGGCATTCATGTGGATGTTCTGAAACCACTAGAAGTCTTCCGTTGACTTAAAAAAAATAATCAGTTACAAGATGCTGGATGCAAGGCCAGGGCTCACAAATGAGTGTGGCACTTTCTCAGTCCTGCTGAATTCTTTCAGCATAAGTAAGGACCGGTCTCTGCAATGCCACTCTCACACTCTTTCCTTCCACCCTAGCAATCTATAATCATGCCTTGAATTAAGGTGGTTCTGAGCCTCTGGTCCTGGGTCCTGCCCAAGACGGGAATGGGCGGGCCTAGGACGGGAAAGCCCAATGGCAACCTCCTGTCCCCATTAAATTCACAAGGGCACAGTCCACTAGGAAGGTCTCCCCACTGAAATGAATGGGAGATGCCTGGTGAATTGTTCCTCATGGATCACAACTGTCCATTTCTCACTCCTGAAACCTACCAGTTCATCTTGCCTCGTAGTAGAGCAGGATCTGGTCTGTTCCCATACAAACCACTTAGCTACCTTCCTGAGCGGAGCTCTGTGTGGATCATAAAAGGGACCAAGAGGTCATTTTTAAAGCAACCTCTCGCATCCAGATGGGACCATCTCTCCACCAGCAACCCCCCACTCAACAAACAGATCGGCCTTTGAAATCCAGACTACAATGTGCCAAACAACAGTGAGTAGAGAAGAGGTTACTGAACAAAGGAGTTTGTGCGAAGCCACACACAGGCTCATTGCGGACAGCACAACGTGGTTTTCACTAACCATAGTTTAGAGGCCAAAGTGTGGTATGAGCTTCCAAACATACAGACAAACCACGGTTCAGAGGAGCTAGTCTGCTTTCATTTTCCATCTGTCAGCAAACCACATTCCATCCGCTCAACACTCATAGTTCTTATGGTGTGGTTGCCTCTGGAAGTGGAGTGTCACAACCAAGTATTCAGGCATCACACAAACATATTTAGCTCAAACTACGGATTGCAGATCTGTCAAATCTTGGCTTCTGATCCTGGTTTGCTGACAGATTGCAAACCATTGTTTATTAATTCAGGCATCACCACTAACCGTGGTTTGGTGTTTTCTGAACGTAAGTCATGCTGTAAGGCTGGAATCACCTCCTGCCTAACCTGGGCATCATCTGGAGACAATTCCTTCCTGAACCCAAACAGTGGTCATTCAAACCCTGAATGCAAGGGAAAATCCCTCCACCCAGGCAATCCGAAGAGAAAATGAATTGGGCACATCTTCATACCACCAAAACATCCTGTTCCCTATAACCATTATGTTGTGTGAACCCATCTGTGCAATCTGTCGTGTCAAAGCCTACTTTGTTTACAAAGGCTGGAAGTTAGGCTAGCCAGGTTTCTGATCTGTTTTGTCCTGTTGGGTGATGTCATGTAACAAACACTAGCTTTGCCAAACTTTTAATACCTTTACAAATTATTATTGCTGTAATTTCAGGAAGTCGGGGTTGCCACTAACAGTCCCCTTAACTTAGAGCAGTGTTCTAATAAGCAAAGGTGCTGTGTTTTTCAAACCATTTTATGTACAGTATGTGTGTGTGTGTGTTTAATTACAGTGGTGCCCCGCAAGACGAATGCCTCGCAAGTCGGAAAACTCGCTAGACGAAAGAGTTTTCCGTTTTGGAGGTGCTTTGCAAAACGAATTTCCTATGGGCTTGCTTCGCAAGACGACAATGTCTTGCGAGTTCCTGCTGTTTTTTCTCCCCCCCCTTTTTCTAAGCTGCTAAGCCGCTTATCAGCTGATCCGATCAGCAGATAAGCCGCTAAAAGCCGCTAATAGTGCTAATAGTGCTAATCCGCTAATCCGTCAATAGGCTTGCTTCGCAAGACGAAAAAACTGCTAGACGAAGAGAATCACAGAACGGATTCTTTTCGTCTTGCGAGGCACCACTGTACTGACATTTGCATTTATTGCTATTGCTGGCTGCTGAGACTCAGAGATTCCCAAATAGTGGCTGTAGATTGATCTGTGAGTAGCAGAAGAGCAGTGAGTGAGATACCAGATTGCAAGGGGTGGGTTTATTGTTAATGTAGGGACGCGGGTGGCGCTATGGTCTAAACCACTGAGCCTTTTGGGTTTGCCAATTGGAAGGTCAGAGGTTCGAATCCCTGCGACGGGGTGAGCTCCCGTTGCTCTGTCCCAGCTCCTGCCAACCTAGCAGTTCGAAAGCACGTCAAAGTGCAAGTAGATAAATAGGTACTACTGTGGCGGGAAGGTAAACGGCGTTTCCGTGTGCTCCGGCTTCCATCATGGTGCTCCATTGCACCAGAAGCGGTTTAGTCATGCTGGCCACATGACCTGGAAAGCCGTCTGTGGACAAACCCTGGCTTCCTTGGCCTGAAAGTGAGATGAGCACTGCAACCCCAGCCTTTGACTGGAGTTAATCGTCCAGAAGTCCTTTACCTTTTTACCTTTTTTGTTAATGTACACTCGCTCCAAAGGCAAGCCTGACTCAAGATCCAGTTCTATCAATGAGTCCTCCTTCTAAGAAGCTTTACATAAATGTCATTAGGGCTGCAATCGTACATTTCTTTACCTGGGAGAGAGTCTGCCATTTGCTAAGGTAGAGAGGATTGTACTGTGAAATAGTGGATACAGCAACAGCCAGTTCTTGCCAGTGAATGGGAAAAGGAGGAGGTTAGAAGACGACTAAGGGCTGTTCCACAAATTACACAGGAGCGCACTCCTGTTTGGCACTGGGTGACTCATGGGCTATAGGGGGAGAAATTTGGTTTGGTTCACATTTCAAAGCCAATCTATTGCCTCGGCAGTTTCCAAAATAATGAGAACCAAAACACAGGCATGCTTTCAAATTTGCACTTACCCGAATTCTGTAGTGTAATTCTCAAACTAATGCTTACAGAAGTGCATTGATTAGGTTAAAGTTTACCTACAAATGAATGTGTTGATGAAAATGACATACAAAAATGTGTGGGATTAGGAGTAATTGCTTGCAAAAAGTGTGTTCCTTAGTGAAAACTACATACAAGAACGTGTTTATTAGGAGAAATCCGCACTAAAATGCTGAGGAATTTACATGAGGATTTTGTTTAATCTCAAATTGCGAACTAAATTTGAGATTGGAAAAATGAGAGGCTTCCAAACCTCTTTCTTGTTTGATTTTTGCAAGAATGCATTGCTAACATTTTCACTTTTCGCATCTATTGGTGCACACAAAGATCTTAGACACATAGGTAAGATGCATCAAACGTAATGTGCGAAGAAGCCTAGAGAAAGGGCATTTGCCCAGTTTACCTTTTTTATCTCTGAAGCACATTTTCCATGGTTCAGCAAAAAGCTGGCAGAGCCACAGCAGTGAAAATAGCATAACTCTTTCCTTGGCTGTGGGGAGATTGTGAAAAAAAGCTTTCTAAATTCAAAATGCAATTTAGATATGTCTGTTTCTGTGTGTGCAGACACTAACTTGTAGTCTGCAAAATAACCTTGTGTAGTGAGAAGCACCAGATTACTCCATCTTTTATTTGAAATAATGGCAGCTTATTCTTGATCCCCGCAAGGAAACAAGGAGAGGAAATGTAATCACCCATTTGCTGCTATAAACTCAGTTTAATAAATGGGAATAGAAAACCGAAGCTAGCAAACAGCCTGGCGTTTTTAAATTACTACGGGTCTGAATCCACCCCCAGCAACCTTTCCTTCTCTCTGCTCCCCACCCATTCTTAAGAATATTAGAAGAGCTCGGCTGGGTCAGGCTGAAGGCCCATCTGGTCTAGCGTCCTGTTCTTGCAGTGACCAACTGGATGCCTCTCAGAAACCTGCAAGGAGGACCTGCAAGAGCAGTGCTCTCGCCTCTTGGGTCTTCAGGAGCATACTGACTCCAACAGGTAGACCACAGATGCCATGGCTAATAAATAGCATTTGATAATTTCGTTCTTCATCAATTGGTCCAATCCTATTTTGCTGCCACCCAACCTGGTGACCGTCACTACCTCTTATGGGAAGGGATTGAGTGTTAGATGAAGAAGCACTTTATTTTGTCCATCCTGAATCTTTGTACATTTTATTTAACAAAATTTGTTTACCACTTAAAGAGGAGGAAGAGGAGTTTGGATTTGATATCCCGCTTTATCACTACCCGAAGGAGTCTCAAAGCGGCTAACATTCTCCTTTCCCTTCCTCCCCCACAACAAACACTCTGTGAGGTGAGTGAGGCTGAGAGACTTCAGAGAAGTGTGACTGGCCCAAGGTCACCCAGCAGCTGCATGTGGAGGAGCGGGGATGCGAACCTGGTTCCCCAGATTACGAGTCCACCGCTCTTAACCACTACACCAAGCAGCTTTATCAAATGGCCCCAAGTTCTAGTATTATGAGGGAGAAGTTTTTCTTCCCATCTGCTTTCACAATGGATATTATTATGTACCTGTGTTGTGTCCCCCAACCCCCTTGCTCACCTTTCCCCTGAGCTAAAAGCCCCTAACACTGTATACTTTCCTCATAGTGGGGTCGGTGGATCATTGTTATCGCCCACCCTGCTTCTTTCAGGCTTTCTAGCTCTACAATATTCTTTTTTGGGGGGCTGAGACCACCAGAACTCTGTACACAGTATTCCAGGTGTGGTCTGTCCTGAAATGCAGGCTCCTTCAGCTCCCAGGCAGTCTGTGAGAAGCAATAGGAACCGCGCACGCCTGTGGTCCAGGCACTGTGAAGCAGCTCCCGTTTGCTTCGGCTGAGATCTTCGCTTGCATACAAATGATCGCTTGATATTGCAGTCCTCCAGTAATGAATATGCATCTGTGAGCTCAGCCTCAGGGTAGTAACTTATGACTGACTCATGGCTGTGTTTGTAATCTCTGGAATGCACCGTCAGAGGCAGTCTGGGAGTCATAAGCGGGGGAAAGCGGTGTTGCGCTGAGGTTCTGCCTGTGGGCTTCCCATAAATATCTGCTTGGCTAGTGTGAGAACAGGATGATGCCCGGAGGAGCCCTTGTTCCACCAGGGCTCTCCTTAGGCTCTTATGGAACCCAGCAGGTTTAACTGGGGTCAATGGCTTTTCTCCCCATTAACCTACAATGCTGTTAAAACGCAAGCTGCCTTTTAGCCGGGCAAGAGCTGCAGGGCCCAATTGCACTCATGGAAGGGTAATGAGCAGAAATCATGCAGAAACAGGACGGCAATGTTCTCCTATAAGGCCCTTGTGGGGAAAGCCTGGTGGAAGATGGTCAGGATAGTGGAATCGGGAAAGGAGGGAGCAGTGGGTATGGGGGTCACTTAATCTGCCATGTTCCTTCTGGGGCCAACTGATTTCCAAACATGTATCTCTGAATTCATGCTTTGCAAGGTACATGAGCACTGTGCATTCATAACATTTGCCTGTCCTGTGGCAACTTGGCAAAGTAATATTTGTGTGTCTGTGGCACATCAGCCTTCTGTTGAGCATGCCCATGGATGCAGCTTCTATACAGTGGTACCTCGGGTTAAGAACTTAATTCGTTCTGGAGGTCTGTTCTTAACTTGAAACTGTTCTTAAACTGAAGACCACTTTAGCTATTGGGGCCTCCTGCTGCCGCTGCGCCGCCACTGCACGATTTCTGTTCTCATCCTGAAGCAAAGTTCTTAACCCAAGGTAATATTTCTGGGTTAGCAGAGTCTGTAACCTGAAGCGTATGTAACCCAAGGTACCACTGTAGTTGAGTTGCTTTCTAATACACACAGGGGGACGCAGGTGGCACTGTAGCCTAAACCACTGAGCCTCTTGGGCTTGCCGATCGGAAGGTCGGCGGTTCGAATCCCTGCAATGGAGTGAGCTCTCATTGCTTTGTCCCAGCTTCTGCCAACCTAGCAGTTTGAAAGCACACCAGCGCAAGTGGATAATTAGGTACCATTGCAGCGCCATTTTCATGCACTCTGGCTTCTGTCACAGTGTTCCATTGCACCAGAAGTGGTTTAGTCATGCTGGCCGCATGACCCGGAAAGCTGTCTGTGGACAAACGCTGGCTCCCTCAGCCTCAAAGCGAGATGAGCGCTGTACCCCATAGTCACGTCCAGGGATCCTTTACCTTTTCCCCTCTGCTCGTTATGTGAACGTTTGCATAACGGACAATTTCCTGGGAACGCATTGTGTTCAGAAAGTGGTCCCAGGAAATTGTCCGTTATGCAAACGTTCACATAACGAGCAGATGATTTCCATTGTTTCCTATGGGAATATTTCCAATCCGTGCTCTCTCTCGCCAGTCTTTCTCCCTGAAACTGCTGCAACCAATCAGCAGAAGCCAAACAAGGGAAAAACTGGTTTGTCCAATCTCCTTCCCTCCCTCCCTGGTTTTTGCCCAAAATATCTGACGCCGACCAGCAAAACACAAACAAGTAAGGAAGTGGGCAAACTCTGGCTGTTCAGATATCTGAACCAGCCATTTGTGTAGTGAGGATTGGGTATAATTCTTTGTGTTTGGATAAATGAGATTTCAGATAACAACAGCAGGACTCTTTAGACAGGCTTGTAACAATTTACACACCTGATTTCGTGAGGCAGGTAGTAGTTGTCTCTTGCATGACCAGGCCAGGGAAATTTTAACAAAAAATATTTTGTTCTCTGGCATCCCATTGTAGTCCAAAAGTGATTAACTTGTGTGTGTATGAGAAGGCTGCTAGTAAACCTTCATCTTGTGGTCTAGTCACCTGTGTGAATTTATTTGCAAAGCAGCTCTTATCCTTATTTGCCCTTAACTGGTGCATGTAAGCTTGGGTATGAGTGTTTGGATTCGAGAAAAATTCCATGCTGTTTTCTTAATTCTAGGCACATTGGAGATGAGTTAAATAAATGTGGCTTTTCCTGGAAGTTGGTTACTTAGCAAATCAGTTTCATTCAACAAATACACATGAGATATCTATCAATTCTCCTTCCTGCACACTTGCTGTTGTTGCAGTTAGCAGTGTTCAGTTTAAGTTTCTTTATCTTGACCCCAAGCCAAGAAAGCTCAAGGCAGTAAAATGCATGAAACAAATCAACTGCAATATGCTGTCCATTCCCCCAGGTCAGGAAGATGGGCGCTTGGGAGAGAGCTCAGACGAGGCTCCACCCTGATCTGACAACAGCTTCCTTGTGCTTCTTCCTCCTGAGTAGCTCCTTTGCAGCTAGCCAGACACAGCAATTGGAGTTTGTGCCTGGCTCACTTCCTCTTCTGCTTTTGTCCTGTGGCCCTGGGAGAGATCAGGGGTAGCTGAGGCTGGCCAGAAACCCAAGCAGTTGCTGTGGAGACCTCTAGTCCTTGGGTAGAGATATCTGCATCCATTGGCTCTTCAGGTTCACTGGCAGTGTGAAGATCTGCTGGAAGGTCTTTCTGCTCCTCAAAGGAGACCTCAGGTTCAAGGTCTCTGCCAAGCAGGGCAGGGCAGAATCTTGAGATATATTTAGAACTGGAAAACCATTTTGGAAGATGCAATTCAATGAATTGTTTTCCCCAAACCATCCACGCCTGATATCATGTGTGAAGTCAGGTAAACATGTGGCTGCGAAGGAGCCACATTGGGGAGCTTCAAGTTCACTCACGGTTGCTCCTTGGCAAACAGGGCTCACTAACAATCAGTTGATCAGCCCTGACAGCAAGTCGCTTTGAAGTTGTCCATTTGCAGGTATGGTACGGGTGCATACCGTGGCTGCAAAGTGATAGTTCTTCTCTTTGGAGAAAGCCCTGCCCACCTGTCAAAGTGGCCCAAAGCTACAAGTGGGAGAGGCAAGGATCCAGCCCACCAGGCTGAAAAGCTTCCTCTCCTCTCCATTGATTAGGCAAAAGGATCAAGAGCTTGACTTGGTTTTAGGCAGCTTACTACGTTCCATGAATAGGGATCCGGCCTTAGCAAGGATGCCCTGGCTCATATATTGCTTTCTCCTTATGGTCACCCTGAGAGGGGCATTCTTAAATGTATGAAGCAGAGTGCTGTGTTAATTGATTCTTCTTTGATAAGGGTGCCCTGAATGCCAAGAGCGTAATTATAATTGTAACCTCTGTATATATGATGCTGTGTTTGCATGCGGTCATTCTGTTGGACATCCTATCTGCTTTTTTTAAAAAAAAAAACCGTGTCAAATGTCACTGTTGCAAATGTCCTTTGATCCAAGCCATATAATGGGTATATCATTGTGCACATGTGAGCAACGTTTTGTAAGATTATGCTTTGTTGCTGAACCCAGCCTTGCAGCCCAATTCATCTTCCTTCTCATTTCTCCTTGGCGGACTTTTTGCACTCACAGGAAAAGAAATACAAGAGTCATACTATTTAAGTGATTCATCCTTAGATTATTCGAGTGGAAATATTTTGATCAATTGAAGGTGCCTCTAGTTAGTCAGCATTTAAAAATAATTTTTAATATGTATCAAAAACTTTAGATGACGACTAAAAGGGGAATGCTCTTTAAATACGCCACAACCCATGTATGCCTCTCCTAAAAACAAAGGAAGTGTTCTTTCTCCTCTTTAGAATTATTGTTTTCTCCATATTTTTTATTATTTATTCGCTTTGTAAACTGTTTTGCGGTTTTAAAACAATCGAGCGGGGTATAAATTTCATGACATAAATAAAATAAACGGTCACCCAACAGTGCTATCCTATGCATGTCTACCCTGATGTAAGTTCTACTGGCGACAATGGGACTTGCTCTCAGGTGAGCTAATAGAGGGTTGCACAACCAAACATACACAGATCAGCCCTAGTAAATATTGCAACTAGTTGGTAGGTGAGTGTACACGAGGCTAATTGGAAGCCTGCTATCTGAATAGTTACAAGTGACTGCTTCTTCACATATGTGAATTACATGGTTCTTATCATCACTTTGGCTTGATGTCAGTGATGACAAGCTCCTCTGGAGAGAGAGGGCTCAGCCTGGCATTGTTTGGTTGTCTCTATTAGGCTCCAAGTGATAGGGACGCGGGTGGCGCTGTGGTCTAAACCACTGAGCCTCTTGGATTTGTTGATCCCTTGGATTGGCGGTTCGAATCCCTGCGACGGAGTGAGCTCCCGTTGCTCTGTCCCAGCTCCTGCCAACCTAGCAGTTTGGAAGCATGCCTGTGTAAGTAGATAAATAGGTACCACTGCGGCGGGAAGGTAAACGGCGTTTCCATGCGCTCTGGTTTCCGTCACAGTGTTCCTTTGCACCAGAAGTGGTTTAGTCCTGCTGGCCACATGACCCGGAGCACTGCAACCCCATAGTCGCCTTTGACGACTTAACCGTCCAGGGGTCCTTTACCTTTTTTACCTTATAGACTCCAAGTAACATCTGACAAAATGGTAGGCATTTTACCACACATCCACCCTTACCCAGACACCCAAGGAAGAGGGACACACACACAAACACACCTCCTCACTGTTTCTCAGGAGTTTACCACCACCGATCCAAGATAGACAATCAGCAAATTGACGTGATGTACAGAGTTAAGGTTGGGGCTGAAGAGGAAGCCTTCTGCCTGACATTCTGGTTTTGTTAAGTGCAAGCAGTTTCAAACCTGCATCCTCCCACCTGAAGTCTGAAGTGGAGCAATCCAGCAACCAGTAAATGAGTGATAAATTTCACTGAGTTCTCATTTAAAGGCAGACTTAACCCTAATGCACACTTCCCCAAACAGTGAGAGAACAGAGAAACAGCCATCCTTTGAAAGCCACAAGTGTCTGAATTTTGCAATACATCTCCAAAGCCCGGTGATGTGTACAAAACTGTGTACCCTACAGTAAAACATGCATTGCAATACATATACCGTATTAGTGAAAATAACATGCCAAAAATGCATTATGTTTTGGGGGGGATGTGTTGTACAAATGTAATCCATGTCAGGAAGAATTCTCAATGAAATGCTCATGAATTTTCATAAGAATTTTAAAAATTGCAAACTGCAAACTGATAGAGAAATGTGGAGAATTTAACTTAAGGTGGGGCGGGGGAAGAAATGGAGAAAAACCAAAATTGATAAGGTCCGCCCATCCCTAATATTGCACCATACACCATACTGTTGATTGTGTAACACTGCTCTAAGATTTTAGGGTTTTCTACAGTGATTCCTTTGCCAAATGCAGCTTTCCTTAGGTGTCTTGTTCTTGACATACTCTTGCCCACACAAACATTTCAGGTCAGGTCAGGCCACCCAATTGACCATCAGCTTAATATTCTTAACACTATAGGGACTCGACGGAATTTCTTTCTCACCAAGGGACACAGCTGCACCCAAGATATGGAGAAAGCTCTTTAAACCCTCTGCACCCTGGCCGTAACACTTTCCAGAAGCACATGCTGTGTTGATAACCAACAAAGGGAGGCATGCTACATATTACACAGGACAGGACCCTCCTAGCCTGCTCTTGTGAGATCCAGCAGGAACACATCCAAATACTGGTCCATTAGGGAAAATGAGGCACTGCCCTCAGCCAGTCCCTACCTGCCTGCCTTCTTACATCCAGTCCAGAAGGTACCACTGGCTATCAGCTTCTTCCCATTTAGTTCCCTTTGTAGAACTCAGAAGGGAGGAGGATGGGGACATATTTGGAATCTGTTGGCTTTGCCTATCATTGGCTCTGGCCAATGGGCACCAGCCTCCACTGTCCAGCTGAAGGCAGACTCACCTGCCCTTTTTCTAGCATTAGTATTTGATCTAGCTTTGTTCTAAGGTCATCTTCCAAGCAGACGAAGCTCACATATACAAGAATAATGGGACATTAAGGCATGAATTAGAATTTCCACTTCTAAAATAAATAACATTGCAAAGGCTGGGGATTAGCTAGCCAGGTGTTTTCGTTTTTGTCTCTCTTTTTTTTGCACTTTGCTGTTATTTGGTGTGTGTTTTTTAAATAAAGTTTTCCATGTGCGCTGTTGGCCATTACGTGCAAAGTTTGTGTATTTTTATAGTGTGCAAAATCTATATACACGTTAAATGCTACTGGTTAAGTGCTGTTTGGTTTGCAGGCGGGGGGGGGGGGGCGAACAACACTGCAGCTTCATAGCCCTACAGCAAAGGGAATCACTGGAAGATGCGACATTGGCTTCTGATCGTGTTGTTGCTTTTGTAAAATAAACTTTCATATTGATTTGGTTTCCTGTGGCTACTTGGTGCTATGGAACTGAGACCTGCTGCGGGCAGATTCCTAAGGAATTTATTACCACAAGAGATGCTGATGGCTGAAAACTCAGATGGCTCTTTAAAAAAAGGATAAGACAAAATTCATGAAGGGTAGGTGGAAGGTCCATTCACAGCTCTAAACTGAATCTTCTATAAACAGAAGCAGTATATTTGAGTGTCAGATACTGAGATCCCAAAAACAAGAGGGTCTTACTTGTGAGCTTTCTGGCTGGCTGTTGTAGGAAACAGAATACTAAACTAGATAAGACTTTGGCCTGATCCGTCAAGGCAATTCTTAGGCTCTAATTCTATGCACATTTAGATTAAACCCTCGTGATCTGTGATAAGTTACCCTTCAGTTTTCCCTAATGCAGGCATGGGGAACCTGTGCCCTTCCACATGTCACTAGACTCCAAATCCCATCAGCGTCAGCCAGCATCATCAAAGATAAAGGATGATGGGTGTTGTAGTCTGTCACCAACTGGATAAACACAGGCTCTTGATCCTGGCCCCAAGGGGAGAAATAGCAAATTAGACTAGCAGTAATGGGTACAGGGTAGGGATGCGGGTGGCGCTGTGGGTTAAACCACAGAGCCTAGGGCTTGCCAATCAGAAGGTCGGCGGTTCAAATCCCCGCGACAGGGTGAGCGCACATTGCTCGGTCCCTGCTCCTGCCAACCTAGCAGTTCAAAAGCACGTCAAAGCGCAAGTAGATAAATAGGTACCACTCCGGCGGGAAGGTAAACGACGTTTCTGTGCGCTGCTCTGGTTCGCCAGAAGCGGCTTAGTCATGCTGGCCACATGAGCCGGAAGCTGTACGCCGGCTCCCTCGGCCAATAAAGCAAAATGAGCACCGCAACCCCAGAGTTGGCCACGACTGGACCTCATGGTCAGGGGTCCCTTTACCTTTAATGGGTACAGGGTATCATGGCCTGGTGGCAGACACAACATCCTCAAAGAACAATCACTCTACAAGTCAAGGACCCTGAGGAGCAGGCAAGGTGTCCTGGAATCAGTGCTGAGGACCTCTTTGAGGGGCGCTGTGGTGCAAGACCTACTGAAGAACCTGCAGAGCTGTCGGAGAAGGAGTTGGAACCACCCCTCAGGCCTCATGAACACTGACAACAAAAGGTTCAGGCCCAGGCTGAAGAACAATGACACAGCATGTACCTATGGACCCAGAATTGACATGTGATTTGTGAATAAGCAATCCCTGAGACTCCATTACCGCCAGCAGCTGTGGTCTGGGAGACCAGAATACATACGATTTCTTGAGCCTTGATTGCTAGAAATGGCATAGGTCGCCCCCTTGCAAACTGAGAGCCAGTGTGGTGTAGTGGTTAAGAGTGGTAGACTCGTAATCTGGGGAACCGGGTTCGCTTCCCCGCTCCTCCACATGCAGCTGCTGGGTGACCTTGGGCCAGTCACACTTCTCTGAAGTCTTTAGTGTTTGTTGTGGGGGAGGAAGGGAAAGGAGAATGTTAGCCGCTTTGAGACTTCTTTGGGTTGTGATAAAGCGGGATATCAAATCCAAACTCTTCTTCTTCTTCCTGTGATATTGAACTTGGATTATTTTCAGACCATGGGTTGTTTGGCCTGTGCTACAACTGCAACACTGCTTGTGTTGGAAGATGATGGACTTTTGGAACTAGCCGACCTAACCGGAAGAGTCCGCGACCAGGAGCAGGAGGAATACTACGAAGAATGGAAGAAATTTAATGATTATTTAGTTTAATGTGTTAAGCTAAACTAATTGGAAACAGCTTCCAGATATTTAATGGGCTTAGGATTGTATTTATGTTAACTGATAAAATAATGTGTTTAATACCATAAGGAGAAGATTTAAAGATGTTAATGTTCAATTTAAAGTGTATAAAAATTGGGTTTTGGAAAACCGTTACAAGGATTTTCAATGAAATTCAACGAAGGGGAAACGAGGAAGTCGCTTTACAATGATAATAACTGTTATTTTCAATAAGGTTATGATTTATGTTTGTTATGTTTGTTGTTTTGTGTTTTTGTTTGCCGTTAATATTGTAAAAACCAATAAAAAAAAATTGGGGAAAAAACACACTGCTTGTGTTGGTGGCTACTTTGGTGAGAGGCTTATATCTCCAGGGACTGGGATATATATGGCCCCCCAAGGTGCTTAAAACAGGGATTGTCTCTGTTCTGAGAGCTAGTGGCTCGTCTTAAGCCAGCGAAAACACCCAATATTTATTCAGTCCTACCGGTGTCCAGTTTATGCTTCCGTTCCAGCCAAATTCTTAGAGGGGATTTGCAAAACACATCAGAAAAGGTGACAGGTCAAATCTCTGGCAGGCCATTGAGAGAGAAGGCCCATTTCTCCAAATAATAGCCTGCCGCAGTTGATGTCCCAAGAATGTTCTGTATTGAAAATATGTTTTCACTAGGAAAAGTAAGTTGGGATAAACAGTCTCCAACTGTTTGAGATCAAATCTCTAGCCAAGACAAATTTGCAAAATCTCTGAGTTGCAAGGTTGCATATTTTTTCCAAGCATATTTTTCTGTATGCAGTCTTTTCCAAATCTTGCACTGCTCTGAAGGACTATCATCCTGTGCAATCTCTAAAGTTTATGATGAGAGATTCAACAAGGAATCCTGGGACTGTTCACCTGTGGTCACTGGACTCCCGACTGCCATCACTCCAGACCACTGGCCATCCTGGTGGGATGGAATCCAACATCTGGAGAGCCTTCAGTTCCCCATCTCTGGCTTAGTTGATTGTCTAAATCTTTTAGTTGACTAAAATATATCTGAAAGGCTGTCTCCTTCCCTACAGACCCTCTTGGGGATTAAGACTGGCAGAGGGGGGCTGATTGGCAATGGCGGAGCTTCATGCTCCGGCACTGGGGGGTGGAGACCAGGCGGGGGCGGGACTGGCGCATGTCCTGGGGGCGTGGTGCGCCACCCACAGGGGCGTGGTGGGCATCCTGGAGGCATGGTGCCCAGCGCGGGCGGGGGGCAACTACAATGGCACCCCACTGGGAAGGGGCTGCCAGGGGTGGTGCGCTCCCCCTGCACTCCTCTTCCTCCCCCAGTGCCAATTGATAGTTCCACCCCCCCGCGGGTGGCGCTGTGGGCTAAAGCCTCAGCGCCTAGGGCTTGCCGATCGGAAGGTCGGCGGTTCGAATCCCCGCGGCGGGGTGCGCTCCCGCTGCTCGGTCCCAGCGCCTGCCAACCTAGCAGTTCGAAAGCACCCCCGGGGGCAAGTAGATAAATAGGTACCGCTTACCAGCGGGAAGGTAAACGGCGTTCCGTGTGCGGCTCTGGCTCGCCAGAGCAGCGTTGTCACGCTGGCCACGTGACCCGGAAGTGTCTGCGGACAGCGCTGGCCCCCGGCCTCTAGATGTGAGATGGGCGCACAAACCCCAGAGTCTGTCAATACTGGCCCGTTCGGGCAGGGGTACCTTTACCTTTACCTTTTAAGGTTTGATGTTATGTTATTAGTAACTTTTTCTGTTGAGAGATAGCAAAGTGGGTGAAAATAGAAACAAACCAGAAACGCAAGTTGGGGGAAGTCTTGGAGGGGAGGGAGGGAGGAAGGAATATATAGTAAACGTTAAGAATTTGACATGTATGTAAGGAACGAAAATGAAAAATGATTTTTTTAAAAAAAAATCTAAATAATACTACTTGATTAATGTTTAATCCAAGCACTTACAAAAACTCCACGTGGCAAGAAGTTCTGTTTCTGTCTCATATAGGAGGGAATGTCTTTTCTAAGATGCAGGGACACGTCCATAGATTGCCTAAAAAACAAGAATGACTTTGCTTCAAAAGTGTTGCTTTGTTTACATGCGAGCCTGTGCAGATATAGCCAACTAACAGATCAGTAGCACAATCTTGTAAATGTCTACTCAAAAGCAGGTTTGATTCTGTGATCCCAGCTGCCATTCCTAGAGAGATATGCCTCCTTTTACATTCCAAAAACAAAATAGGTTCTGTTTCGCCTTACCTTAAAGAAAACACATGTGCTCTGTGATTTATTTTCACCGTGAAATTGCTTCTAGGAAAGAATACATAACTTTTCTTGACTTATGCCGAGAATCAAAATGACAGAATGAATGCAGCCAACTTAATTTTTCTCTTTGACGGCTACATTCCTTTGCTCTAATGGGTTCCCCTTGAAAAACCCTGGCATCCGTCCCCAGGGCTGCTTAATTCCTCTTGCCTGCCTTCTTTAACCATCAGCCTTACCATTTGTTAAAAAGCCACTCTGATTGGTCAGAGGAATGCTTCATGTTGTTGTGGCTAAGTATTCTGGAGGCTTTTTGAATTATGGTGCTGGAGGAGACTCTGGAGAGTCCCATGGACTGCAAGAAGATCAAACCTATCAATTCTGAAGGAAATCAGCCCTGAGTGCTCACTGGAAGGACAGATCCTGAAGCTGAGGCTCCAAGACTTTGGCCACCTCATGAGAAGAGAAGACTCCCTGGAAAAGACCCTGATGTTGGGAAAGATGGAGGGCACAAGAAGAAGGGGACAACAGAGGATGAGATGGTTGGACAGTGTTCTCGAAGCTACCAACATGAGTTTGGCCAAACTGCGGGAGGCAGTGGAAGACAGGAGTGCCTGGCGTGCTCTGGTCCAGGGGGTCACAAAGAGCCGGACATGACTAAACAACAATTCTGGAGGCTTTGTTTAACTCTGCCAAGACTGCAATTCTCCTCCACTCCCAAGACGGCTTCCTCTTTTGTAGGAAGCAGGCTGGGGTAGCCTAACTCATCTCTAGGCTGTCAGAATTTTGCAGGAGGGATTCAAGTGCATACTGGAAATGGAAGATTGCTTCATTGATTAAAGCACTGTTGACATAACGGGTCTATTTATTATTTTATTATTATTTTAAAAATGGACTTCTTGCGATTAGAAATGCACTGAAAAGTGTGTGATGAGACTGGAAAAAAGTGAAGATGAATAACTGCGGAAAGGTGAAGGATGGTGGAGAAGATAGGCACATATGTCTTCCTTTAAGTGGTGTCTCTGCACAAATTGCCTGATATGCAATGCCTACTGCTGCCCTAATGTAGCTGAACACAAACAAAAGAACGACAGTTGGTCTTAATGAGGGTCTGTCTGTCTGTCTGTCCCTTATAGTGACGGTTGGAGTTATTGAGTGTGACGTGAGGGGGAGAATCGCTTGAATGTAAATCTTACAATTTATAGATTGTAGGTCGGGAGGCATAACCTACTCTGTTGTTTTATTTTCATAGTGCAGCTTGTGAAGTAGTAATATCAGAAAAGCAAAGGAGATGGGAATTTCATAACAGACTCTAATTGTATAGGACAGTTTCTCTTGTTATTATGCAACACTGCAATGCATATTGCTATTTGTAACTGCCTGCAAGACTTCTCTGCTCATTAGCCACAAAGCCAGATTTTCACTCCAGGAGCCAAAATCCTTACGACAGATTCATCATCATCATCAATAATAATAATAATAATAATAATAATAATAAATTTTATTTATACCCCACCCTCCCCGGCCAGAGCTGGGCTCAGGGTGGCTAACACCAATAAAATCAAAATAAAAACATAATAGGGGGGAAAGGTGGGGGGGGGAAACCAATTTAAAATACAGGTTAAAATGCAATTTAAAATGCAGGAAGCAGCAGCGATCACTGCCCAGAGAGGCCTTGAGTCCCCTAAGTCCATGATTGGTCGGAGAAGAATGGATGGAGGCAGGATCCAGTGGAAAGCAAGGCAGATATTTATTTTTCTGTTGCAACAAAGCTCCCTTCCCTCCTTCCAAGGAGGGAGAGACCCTGAACAAAAGTGTTCAGGAGCCTTTAAAGATTTTTGACATTGCCCAACCCCCTCAGCCAAAGACCACCCCAAAATCATCATACATACATCATAGGAGGCGGTCTACAGCAGAAATCCTGTCTGCCAGGATACCTGATAATGGTCGCTGGTTACATTATCTGGGCAGCCTGGTTATTCTTTTGTGATGGTTAATACTTCAGTTCCTGAATCCAGGTCACAGGCTCGCTCTATTCATACACAAATATGCTCTTAAGACAGGAATTGTAAGAGAAAAGACAATGGGAAGGCTTTCCCCATGTGCCTCCCTTACTGCAGAGGAATATTTGAGGTCATTGGCAGAGTCAAAATGGCTTCAGGATTGCTCTCCCATACTATTTCAGACACATGGTTCATATATTTAGATATGTGCGCATTTATGAATATTTATTCTATATTTGAGACCTGAGAATTCTTATAACAAGGGGAAGTATCCTGAGGCACAGTAAGGGTGTAGATTGTTCAAGGACTGTTAAAAGATTGTATTGGTGGAGTAAAATAACTAATGCCTGCTTTTCCCGAAGTGGAAGTGGTGTCACTAACCCGAGAAGGAAGGAGTGGCAACGAACAAAACAAAGGGAGGCAGATCTGGTTGTGTGAGGAGGGGGTCGGAGAGGAGGGGAAAGAGTGGATGGGATCTGTGACCTACATAGAAAGATGTTCACTATGTCGGACACAGTAGAATGTAAAACTAAATTATCAATGAAAACAAATTAGAGATTGTTTGATGGCTGTCATTTCATGCTTCATTCACTCCTTAATGAATCATTTGGAAAGGCTCAATCAATTTAGGTCAGTGGAGGCTGTATACATGAACCAATAAGCTACGTTCATATATTTTTATATAACAACTCTTGGTTAGTACTTTGTCTGTAATATGATACGCAGCATAGATGACATCTAAATTTACTTTCTAGCCATTTCTCAACAAAATGTTGCCTTGAGAATTCACAGCCTATCTTTGTAGGCATGTTCCAGCAGCTCAGTTAGACATTTAGGTTCACAGAAGTCATTCTCTTTAACTCCTTGTCCATTGAGCTTCCATTTCCATTTTAAAAAAATGTTCCGGTTTACCAAAAAATAAAATCTACAATAGTTAATTTCATAAAGATAAAGGTAAAGGTACCCCTGCCCGAGCGGGCCAGTCTTGACAGACTCTGGGGTTTGTGCGCCCATCTCACATCTATTGGCCGGGGGCCAGCGCTGTCCGGGGACACTTCCGGGTCACGTGGCCAGCGTGACAACACTGCTCTGGCGAGCCAGAGCCGCACACGGAACGCCGTTTACCTTCCCGCTGGTAAGCGGTACCTATTTATCTACTTGCCCCCGGGGGTGCTTTCGAACTGCTAGGTGGGCAGGCGCTGGGACCGAGCAGCGGGAGCGCACCCCGCCGCGGGGATTCGAACCGCCGACCTTTCGATCGGCAAGCCCTAGGCGTTGAGGCTTTAATTTCATGCACATTGTATAATCTTTGTCCCACTAGGGGGAGCAACAGCACTTTATCAGCCAGCACATTTTATATTACAACTGAATGTCCAAAATTTGAAGAAAACTGACCTTCATATGTAAATGCTGACAATCCCAGATGAATTTTATGCAGGTCCAAAAATAGATATCTATTTCCCTGATTTTGGCACATACCAACAAAAGCCTCCTAGTGCATGCTGACAATGGCATTTTATGCAACTATTGGCTTTCACTGGTATATCTTTTGAGTTTTCAGGCATTTACAAAGTTTGCTATATTTGCAACAAAATAATTGGCAACCTGCCTCCTCTGAACTATATTCAAGCCAGGCTGCTGACTCTCCTGGTGTAGCAGCTGGAACCTTATTGGCTGTTAGCTTCTTTATTGCTTCATACTTTGGTAATCAAGTCTAGATTATTTCCTTTTGTAATACTGAATTTACTCTCCTCTGTTTGCAAAATTTTTGATTTTGTTGTCTTTGAATGTATTGATACATTCTGTTGATTGCTTTCTTCTCCACCTTCTATTCCCCAAGTGTTTTGTATTGGATAATAAGCGGGTGGCTGTTCTTAGCTTGTTTGGGAACAGTTCATTGTGGAAAGGGTATGTAAATAAGCTAAATCAAATCAGTAACATTCATAAGACTATAAAGAGACCTGATGGAACAGAATAAAAGCCCTGTCTAATTCGTGCTACCAAAAATGTTATTTTTATTTCAAACAATACCAATAATAAAAGGAGTGACAATATTTAAAGAATGGCAAAGAATATTATCAAGATATATTTGGCAGGGCAAGAAACCAAGAATTAAATTTAAGATATTAACTGATGCAAGAGAAAGAGGAGGTTTCGCCCTGCCAGACTTGAGGTTATATTATGAAGCGTCATGTCTTCGTTGGTTGAAAGAATGGATGAAGTTAGAAAATAATGAATTATTGGATTTAGAAGGTTATGATAATAGATTCGGTTGGCACACGTATTTATGGTATGATAAAAAAAGAATACATAAAGGGTTTGAAAACCACATCTTTAGAGGATCTTTGATTGGAGTTTGGAATAGGTATAAAAATGTATTAGAACCAAAGATTCCACATTGGTTATCACCATTAGAGGTTATGAGTATTAAAAAGATAAATATGAGCGGGAGATGGATAACATATGAGAAACTATTAAAAAAGGAAGGAAATAAGTGGAAATTGAAACCATATGAAGAAGTAAAAGAATATGCTAAGGACTGGCTGCATTATTTTCAGTTAAATGAAAAGTTTAAAAAAGAGTTTTCTGAAAAAGAATCTAGATTTCAACAAGAAATCTTAAACAATGAAGTGAAAATTTTATCTAAAATGTATAAAATATTGTTGGAATGGAATACTGTGGACGAAGAGGTTAAATCTGTTATGATTAGCTGGGCTAGAGATTTCAGATATAATATTGAATTTGAGAAATGGACTAAATTATGGAAGGATGGGTTAAAGTTTACAGCTTGTACAACAATTAAGGAAAATGTTATGAAGATGTTATATAGATGGTATATAACACCAGTAAAACTGGGTAAAATGTATAAAGTGTGTAATAAATGTTGGAAGTGTAAGGAGACAGAAGGAACATTTTACCATATGTGGTGGGAATGTAAGAAGGTAAAAAGCTTCTGGGAGATGATCTATAATGAGTTAAAGAAAATGTTGAAATATACTTTTGTTAAAAAACCAGAAGCTATCTTGTTGGGAATACTGGATAATGAAATTAGTAAAAAAGATGTGAAATTAGTTTTGTATGCAGTAACAGCAGCCAGAATTTTGCTGGCACAGAAATGGAAACAGGAAGAGATGCCCACGAAAGAAGAATGGAGGATGAAACTGATGGAATACGCAGAAATGGATAGATTGACGGGGAGAATTAGGAACCAACGTGACCAGAGATTCTCCGAGGACTGGAAGAAATTTACAGAGTATATCAAAAATTTCTGTGATGAGCAAATAACGTTCGTTGGCTTTCAAAAAGCTCTGTGAAATTACTGTTAGAAATATTGTTTTAAAAATATGATGTGATTAAGAGTATTTGAGTGCAATATAATATTGGGAAATGTGAGACGATAAAAAATAAACGGAAAATTATCAGACAAGCTGAGGGAAGTTCTGGAAAAAAGGGTTTAAGTTAAAAATGGATGTATAATTTTGTAAAAATGTTTTTTTTTAATGGAAAATCTAATAAAAAATATTTATATATATAAAAAAAGCCCTGTCTAATTCAGCACCCTGTTTCCCAACCAAATGTCCATGGAAAGTCTATATGCAAGATATGGGTGCAACAGCACTCTCTCGTTGTTGTTCCCCAGCTATTGTTCCCCAGTATACTGTCTCTGAACCTGGGCGTAGTAGAATTGAGTCATCAAAACCAGAAGCCATTGAGAGCTTTCTCCTCCATGCATTTGTCCAATTCTGTTTTAAAGCTATCCAAGTTGTTGTCCGCCATCACTACATCTTGTAGCTGTGAATTCTCTCTTTCTCTTTTTAAAAAAGGATTTTTATTAAAATTTTGTTTTACAATTTCAGATAAACCTTGGGCTATGCGGAGAGCAATTGCCTGCTTTAAATCTCCTGCTTCTCAGTTTAACTGGATGACCCTGGAGTCTGAGTATAAGAAGAGAGGAAGGAACAGAAGACAACCCTCTATTTCCATGCGTCATTTTATACAGTGGTGCCTCGCAAGATGAAAAACTCACTAGACGAAAGGGTTTTGCGGTTTTTGAGCTGCTTCGCAAGACGAATTTCCCTATGGGCTTGCTTCGCAAGACGAAAACGTCTTGCAAGTTTGTTTCCTTTTTCTTAACACCGTTAATACAGTTGCGACTTGACTTCGAGGAGCAACTCATAGAACGCGGTGTGGTAGCCTTTTTTGAGGTTTTTGGTGATTTTTGAAGCTTTTCCAAAACTTTCCCGACACCGTGCTTCGCAAGACGAAAAATTTGCTAGACGAAAAAACTCGCGGAACGAATTAATTTCGTCTTGCGAGGCACCACTGTACATCTATCAGACATGCTGGGGTATTTTAATGCAGCTCGATAAAACAGGGATTCATTGGGTGGGTGGGTGGGGGAAACCATGTACCCCACCTGGAGCTCCTTGGAGAAAAAGGTGGGACACAAAGGTAAAAAATAAAATATAGTAGATACATTCTGGCTGTAGGGCGTTGTTGAGGAGGCCAGAATACATAAGGTCTCCCTCTTGCACCTTGCAATTGCTAGAAATAGCAAATGCCTCTCTCTGGTTTTTGTCACCTTGTGGAGCTGCACCTTGCCTGCCTTTCTGTGATATTAACCTTGGATGCCTGACCTTGCCTCTGGATAATGTTTTGGACCAGGACTAATTCTCTGTGTTGACCCTGGTGTGTTTGGATTGTGCTGCACCTCTAATTCTGCCTCCGTTGACTGAGTGTTTTGGTAAGAGATGTGGTAAGAAAATCGAGACTGGCTTTTTTCCACAGTGGACCTCAAGGGATCCCAAGTCCCTTGATGGGGAGTTGAGCTGGATATAGAAAAATAGGGATGGTTGGCTTTTGCTGCCCAACTCCCCAAGGGACTCAATCCCCTAAGTCATGGGTAGGCAAACTATGGCCCGAGGGCTGGATCCGGTCCAATCGCCTTCTAAATCTGGCCCATGGACGGTCCGGGAATCAGCGTGTTTTTACATGAGTAGAATGTGTGCTTTTATTTAAAATGCATCTCTAGGTTATTTGTGGGGCCTGCCTGGTGTTTTTACATGAGTAGACTGTGTGCTTTTATTTAAAATGCACCTCTGGGTTGTTTGTGGGGCATAGGGATTCGTTCATTCCCCCCTCTCCCAAAAAAATATAGTCTGGCCCCCCACAAGGTCTGAGGGACAGAGGACCGGCCCCCTGGTGAAAAAGTTTGCTGACCCCTGCCCTAAGTCTGGGATCAGTCAGAGATGAATGGATGGAGGCAGGATGCAGTGAAAACAAGGCAGATCTTTATGTTTCTGTTGCAACAGAGTTCCCTCCCTCCTAGCAAGGAGGCAAGAGTGACCAAGAACCAAGAAGAAACATCTCTTTTAAGGGTTTTCATTTTTGCGTGGAGAAGGACAATTCCCTCTACAAAGTCAGAAATTATATCACACCTAAGGTGGGGTTACTGTGGCTCAGGCAGGCCAAGGGGGTGATATTCCTGAGGATTTAGCAAGTTTTACATAGTTCCAGTGCAAGAAGATCAAACCTCTCCATTCTGAAGGAAATCAGCCCTGAGTGCTCACTGGAAGGACAGATGCTGAAGCTGAGGCTCCAAGACTTTGGCCACCTCATGAGAAGAGAAGGCTCCCTGGAAAAGACCCTGATGTTGGGAAAGATGGAGGGCACAAGGAGAAGGGGACGACAGAGGACGAGATGGTTGGACAGTGTTCTCGAAGCTACTAACATGAGTTTGACCAAACTGTAGGAGGCAGTGGAAGACAGGAGTGCCTGGCGTGCTCTGGTCCATGGGGTCACGAAGAGTCGGATACGACTAAACGGCTCAACAACAACAACAACAACAACAACAACATAGTTCCAGACACAGTTTACACAAAACATTAGCATTTGATAAGACAATCAGGATGCTCTCAGACATCCCTCAATGCGGAGCATCTGGGCAAACAGTGACAATTAATACAAAGGAGGTTCATAGATATAGGAGAGGAATCCCTTCAGGAACGTCCCCTGATTGCTCTCTGCCTATGTGTTCTCAGGCAAGGGGGATTAAGGAGGCAGAGGAAATATTGAGAGTCTTTAAGAAAGCCAAGATGGCTTTTGGATTGCTCTTTTGGATCACATTCATCCAGTACTTTACCAGCTACACTGGCTCCCGGTGGAGTACAGGGTCAGGTTTAAGGTGCTGGTTTTGACCTTTAAAGCCCTATGCGGCCTGGGACCCACATACCTACCGGACCGCCTCTCCTGGTATGCCCCGCGGTGGACCTTAAGGTTCACAAATAACAAGACTTTGGAGGTCCCGAGCCACAAGGTGGTTGGATTGGTCGCAACTAGGGCCAAGGCCTTTTCAGTACTGGCCCTGACTTGGTGGAACGCTCTGTCACAAGGGACTAGGATCCTGCAGGACTTGACATATTTCCGCAGAGCCTGCAAGACAGAGCTGTGGCCTTTGGTTTGGACTCAGTCTGACCCTTATGTCTTCCTTCCCTTTACGGTTTTGATTTATGGGCTACTTTTAAAATGAGGCTGCTTTTTAAATTGCATTTTAACCTGTATTTTAAATTGTTCACACACACCCCTATTATGTTTCCATTGTAATTTTACTGGTGTTAGCCGCCCTGAGCCCGGCTTTGGCCGGGGAGGGCAGGGTATAAATAAAATTTATTATTATTATTATTACTTTTCTCCAAACAAAAGGTGGCAGCAAAGAAAGGAGTAGCTGCCTTTGCCACTGAAATAACAATAAGCATATTTTTCTGCAAAAAGCTTGAACGATGCTTTCTGCTGACCAGCCTCATTTATTAGCTAGCACATGTGGTAGAAGAGTCCTCAACTCTTTATCTAAGAGACTACTTAGTCCAGATTCACATTGCCTCTCCTCAAACAGACCTTTGATCAGTACAAGACCTGAGAAGAGCTTTCCAGTTTCTTAACAACAGCATGTTAGCTAGAACAACCTGTCCTTAGCAAACAGCTAGAGTAAACATGGATCACCCAGGCAAGAGATTTTGTGTGCTGAACATGCACTCCCAAGTTTTGCATCCTGACAGAAAAAAAATGAGAGGCGTCTGTTTTGTGGTTGGAGTCAGGACAGCCAGATCAGAAGATCACAGGCCTTTAAGTTCAAACAGCATGTAGAGGTATATGGCAGAAAAGTATAAATGTTCAGATTCATGTATATATTCAGTAAGATAGCACAGCTCACATCACCGCTGTGGTCTCCGATCCATTCTCCCTGATGTTTTTTTGCCAGCGCAGTAAATATGCAGCAGAATAATCTGTGGTAGCTGTCCCTAGTTTACCTGCCTTTTTCAAAGAGTTAAGAGTCAGTCAATATTAAGATGGAGGAAATGGAGGGGAAAGAATCAACACTTTAAGTGCTCTGGTGCCTGAATAATGCAAAGGGGAAAGAGTAAAATGCCTGGTTGTCATGACAACACCATCCCTAGATGCACTGGGATGCTTCTTACTGTGCTTACATCCCAAAGCTTCCGGACTATTGAAATGATGTGAGCAAATTTTCCAGTTGTGCAAGTAAGTATATGGAAGTGTTCTGCATGGCAGACAGGATGTGAGGAATTTTGCGAGGGCTTGGCCCTGTCCCAGAACATAAATGGGGAACTGAAGCTGGAAGTAAAACCTGCCTTAGAGTAGATAACTATTAACTACAGTCACACCCACCATACATTTAAAGCACACTTCTTTCCCAAAAAAATCAAGGGAATTGTAGTTCTGTGAGGGGTCAACTGCAACTCCCATGATTCTTTGAGGGAGGTCATGCCTGTTAAAGTGGTTTGGATGTGGTTTAAATTGTTTAGGGTTGTAGCCAGCTAAGTTCTACTAAGAGTGTTGTTGTTTAGTCGTTTAGTCGTGTCCGACTCTTCGTGACCCCCTGGACCAGAGCACGCCAGGCACTCCTGTCTTCCACTGCCTCCCGCAGTTTGGTCAAACTCATGCTGGTAGCTTCGAGAACACTGTCCAACCATCTCGTCCTCTGTCGTCCCCTTCTCCTTGTGCCCTCCATCTTCCCCAACGTCACGGTCTTTTCCAGGGAGTCTTCTCTTCTCATGAGGTGGCCAAAATATTGAAGCCTCAGCTTTAGGATCTGTCCTTCCAGTGAGCACTCAGGGCTGATTAGTTTCCATGGTTCTACTAAGAGTAGAACCATGGAAACTAGGAGACCCTACTTTTTCTTGCCAATTAATTTCAATGGGTCTACTCTTAAGTATGCCTGACGTGGGATACAACCCTTATTATTTATTGGTTACGTTTCTAGATCACTTTCTCCCAAGGAAGTCCAAAGCAACATATAAGAAGCTATAAAAAACACAAAGTACAGATCATAAATAAAACATCATAACCAATGTAGTATAACTAGCTTCTCTTTCCTCCTCATGGACTAGAAAAACCTTGAACTGCAGTTCCAAGATACTGTTTGGAGAAGGAAATGCAAATTCTAGTCTTTGGAGTGCCGTGGAAATTGCTGCAAGGCACGTGTTCCTCTGAGGAAAAGAAATGGAAATTACACGAGCGAATATGAGTGGTATTGGCTATTGTACTTCTTATTATCACAAAACAACATACTGCAGCATAAAAATTACTAGAATAACTAAAAACTACATAGACTCTTAACAGTGCTTCAACATTAAAATCATTTATTTTGGCCCTGGGAGAATAAAGAAGTGTTAGAATCATAGAAATGTAGAGCTGGAAGGGATCCTGAGGGTCATCTAGTCCAACCCTGATTTCTAGAAAAGAGGGCTGCCATATGTCCTGGATTTCCTGGACACTACTGGGATTTCAAATACGCAAGTGACGTCCGGGGGAATTAATGGAAGGCCTGGACCTTTGGCAAGTAAACCGAAAAAACACTTTCATTTAAAAGAAAAAGCTCAAAAATTTTGGGGTCTTCCTAAAAAAAAAGGACACTTTCGGAGTGTCTTGGTTTTTACTTTTTGAAATATGGCAACCCTACAGAAAGGTTTGCCTAAGATTGGAGTCTTATGTCTTTGAAGTAGTTAAAACTATACATAGTTAGAATATATAATGAATGCAAAGCATACAATGTTATACAGAATTCATACATTACCACTACCCAAATACCCCCCACTATTCTCTTTCTGAAATTATATCTTTTTTTAAAAAAAGCATATAAAACCCACAATATCATCATAAGAATTGATGGGAACCTTCTATAGCTGTAGCTTCATTCACCAGATAACTCCAGGAAGGATATCCGAATGGAGTAAATTTTTCTCGGATGCCTTTCACGCCATCAAAAGTAGCAAAACAATATGAAAATCCAGGGATTTTTCAAGTTCTTCTTCTGGTGTCCTGGCTCTTTCTTATTTGCTTCAGGTTAGTATCAACCTCATTATCCATTATGTGCTTTTAGACTGTTGACTTCATTCATCTTCACAAGCCTTTTGTGGAAGATTACTGTTGTTCCCAGGACATGGGTGGCGCTGTGGGTTAAACCACTGAGCCTAGGGCTTGCCAATAAGAAGGTCAGCGTTTCAAATCCCTGTGACAGGGTGAGCTCCCGTTGCTCGGTCCCTGCTCCTGCCAACCTAGCAGTTCAAAAGCACGTCAAAGTGCAAGTAGATAAATAGGTACTGCTCCCGCAGGAAGGTAAACGGCGTTTCCGTGCACTGCTCTGGTTCGTCAGAAGTGGCTTAGTCATGCTGGCCACATGACCCGGAAGCTGTACGCCGGCTCCCTCGGCCAATAAAGCGAGATGAGCGCCGCAACCCCAGAGTCGGTCACGAATGGACCTAATGGTCAGGGGTCCCTTTACCATTGTTCCCATTTTGTAGACCAGAGAAGTCCGCTAAGCCTTTAAGATACAGCAGTGTTGTGGAACGGCAGAGACTCCTCCAAGGCCCCGACGAGGGAATCGTGGCATCGGAGCCCCATCCAGATAGGGACAGGATGTAAGCCCACATCACTTATCAGAAGCCGGATCCTAGCCTGTATTCTGGATTGGCAATTGGGGATGCAGATTAGGATAAGGGCTGAGGCCGGGGCACAGAGCAGATGGAGAAGGAAGGCTTCCCTTGGGTCCGCTCCCTGGCCATTTCAGCAGCCATCACCTGGGGCCCTACCTACTTTTCCCTCGTTGGGTCCCCCCCCCCCCCGGTTCAAACCGATGGTTAAGGACTTCCGGAGGCGGCGCAAAACAGCAATGGCGGTCCTCTTCGCGCTGTGAAGAGGGGCTCCGCGGAAAAGGGTCGTCCGCTGCGGCAGAGCGGAGACCCGTTAAGATAAACCACAGGTAGAGTGAGCCCGTGGACGTGGGACTCGGCGGGCACCAGGAGCGACCTCGGAAATGCAGAAGGGACCCCGTAAGGGGCTCCGGAACGTGAAAGGGGTAGCGGTGCTGTGAGTTCATCGCTCTTTCCGCGGAAGTGAAGCCGCGCGGCTGCTGCTGATGAGCGCTGACCTTTCTTCTTTGAATTTGGCTGCAAACAACAACTCGTGAGTAAGAAACACAAGATTCCTGAACGTTAAATTGAGAAATTCGGCTGAAAGCGGGAGACGTTAAAAGGAAGTCCGTCTTTCGGCTCTGCTTAAAGTTCTAAGCAAAGACTTTTAAAACTGAAGTGTGGAGAGGGGCTCTTTAAAAGAAGAAGGAATTTACTTTGCAAATTTGGACTTGGCTGAAAGGAAAAATTTATGTTATGCATGGACTGATTGTGGATTGAGGTTTCTCCTCTTTCTGGTGGATTATAAAGTTTTGTGAATTTAGCTCCCTGCTCCCGAACTGCTTGGATACAAAAGATCCATCAAATTGTGGTAACTGTTTTCAAAGTTAAATGATACATTTGGGCAAAGTGGTGAGATACAATAAGGAACTGTTGCATGCACTATTGTTAAAAACTACCATCTGGCTTGGACAAAGCACTGCAAGTTTAAAGTGAATTTGAAAGGTTCTCTCCTTTATTCCTTTTGTTGTATTTTCTTTGAGGAATTTAATGGTGGAAACTTTTTGCCTTTTTCCCTGCTTTCTAACTCTTGGGGAGCTCCCCCTACAGGATTGTGGATTATCTAGTCTCTGAGAACTGCTGGTTGTTTTGCAAATCTTCTGCTTGGATGTTTTTGTCTTGGACTGCTTTCCCATGGGATTTACAATTTGACCTTGAGGCACGGACAGCTGTGGAATGAGTGGCGCAGCAAAAACAAGGGCTGCCAAAAAAGCAAAACAGACTGAACTGTTGCAATCAACTTTAACTGTGCAGCCACGTAGATCATCTGTTCCAATCGTTACAGGCCTTCAGGAGGAAGAAGTTAAACAGCCAGCTCCAGGGGATATGGCTTCAGGAGGACTGGATCCAGTTTCTAAAGAAATACTGGAGCAGCTGGCAACTTTAAATAAGAAAGCTGATGAACAGGCGGCTAGATTTGAACAAGTAACGGCTACTATTAACAAATTGACAGACCAAGTTAACCAAAATACACAGGCGATAGGGAATTTTCAAACTGTAACAGCAGAAAATCGGAAACTGGTCGAAGAAGTAAGATTAAAAGTGGAACAGGCCAATAAGAAGATTGAGGAAGTAAGAGGGGAAGTAAGGCCACTGAGTAGACAGATCAATGAACAGCAAGCTTTTCTGTCCATGCAGGAACTGAAAAATAGGGAGAGCAATCTGAGGCTGAGAAATATACCAGAATCTGAAAAAGAAGATTTGATTGGCTTCTTGACAGCAGAAATTTCAAAATCTTGGAACCTAGCAGAAGACAAGGATTTTAAAATAGTCACCGCATTCAGATTGGGAAGAGTGGCGAGGAAGGATAAACCGAGAGATTGCCTGATCATTTTGAGATCTAGGCAAGAAAGAGATAACATACTTAGCCTACATTTTAAAAACTCACTGGTGATTCAGGGGAAGACAGCAGAAATCTACAGAGATATACCAAAACAACTTTTGGACCTGAGAACTACATTTAAAGACCTCGCTGCATTGTTGAGAAACAACTCAATTCCCTATAGGTGGGAATTCCCCCAAGGACTATCTTTCAACTTCAAAGGGAAAAGGGTAAAAATTAGAAGCACAGAAGATCAAGAAAAATTCCTGAACGATTACGGGGAGGACCTTCGGAAAGGAGTGGCAGGAGCTTGGCCACCACCTCCTTCTGGCTCAACACCTGTTCCACCTCCAGATTTGGACGAAAAGGGAGATCCATCCCAATTGGACTGACAGATTGATCCAGGATGTCTCTGCAGCTACTTAGTTGGAATATTCATGGAGCAAATTCCCCTGAGAAAAGGAAAATTTTTTTCCACATATTGAAAAAAGAACAATTGGACATTATATGTTTGCAAGAAACACACGTGACTAGGCTTCATAGGAGAGTTTTAATCAACAAAAGACTAGGCCAAGAATTTATTTCAGACAAAGTTAAGAAAAGAGGAGTAGTGATCTATGCAAAAGAAAACCTATCACCAAAGTTATTGTTTAAAGATGAACAAGGAAGAATTTTAGCAATTGAAATACAAACACAAGGAGAAAAATTTTTGATAGTAGGAATATATGCACCTAATGAGGGGAAATCAGAATTCTACAAAAAGCTGCATGAGACAATGCTGGACTATATTGACTATACCAACATCATTGTGATGGGAGACATGAATGGGGTGGTCTCCACCTACATGGACAAGTCACAACACCAAAACCTGACTAATGATGGTAGGTTACCTAAGACCTATTTTGAATTAACTGACAACATGGACTTGATCAACATATGGAGGACAAAGAACCCACTAGGTAAAGAAGGAACATTCTTTTCTGAGGCACATCTATCCTGGACAAGAATCGACCAAATTTGGATATCTAGAGGACTGGCTCCTAAAACAAAAAAAGTAGAAATCTGCCCTAAAACCTGCTCCGACCACAACGCTTTAAAAATGGAACTAAGACTTATGCCAACTGGATCTTTCAGATGGAGAATGAATGACACTTTATTTAGAGATCAGGAGATAGTGAAGAAGGCCCAAAAAACCCTGAAAGATTATTTTGAATTAAATTTGAACACCTCGGTGGAAAAGAGAACAATCTGGGACGCGAGTAAAGCGGTTATGAGAGGGTTTCTGATTCAACAGAATTCAATAAAGAAAAAACTCTGGAATGGGAAAAAAGATAAGATATTAGAGAAGATAAGAGATGGTGAAAAGAGGTTGAGACTTAACCCAAAGTCAAAAGAAGTATTAAGAGAAATTAAATTTTACCAAGCTCAATATTCGAAATTGATAAATCAAGAAGTAGAATGGAAAATTAAACAAATGAGACAAAAATCATTTGAATCAGCAAATAAGTGTGGAAAACTGCTAGCATGGCAGTTGAAAAAGAGACAAAAATTGAACTTTGTCACCAATCTGGAGGTTGAAGGGGAAAGTATTCAGAAACCAGAAGAAATTAGAAAGTGTTTCCTGATATATTTTAAAAAATTGTTCAAACAAGGGCCTCAGGAAGAGATGGAGATAAACCAATTTATAGATCTAAATGGATTACAAAAATTATCCCAAGAGAAACAAACAACCCTGAATCACAGAATAACAACACAGGAAATTGAAAGTGCCATTCAGAATATGCAACTAGGAAAATCTCCGGGTCCAGACGGACTTACCTCCAAGTATTATAAGACATTAAAGGACTATTTGACTCAACCATTATTGGAGGTATGCAACCAGATTATGGAGGGGAAGGGGGCACCGGAATTGTGGAAAGAAACTTTCATCACATTGATACCAAAATTGGAATCTGAAAAGACTCAACTTAAGAATTACCGTCTCATCTCACTCCTAAATGTGGATTACAAAATTTTTGCTAACATTTTGGCAAACAGGCTTAAAAAGGTCTTAAATGATGTAATTCATAAGGACCAGGCAGGCTTTCTCCCAGGCAGACATTTGTCAGACAATACTAGGAACATTATAGATGTTCTGGAACTATTGCAGGAAAAATTGAATACAAAAGCAGTGTTAATTTTTATAGACGCGGAGAAGGCCTTTGACAACATTTCCTGGAAGTTTATGAAGAAAAATTTGGAAGGGATGGGAGTGGGACGGGCATTCCAAAATAGCATAGAAGCAATCTATTCAGAACAAAAGGCTAAATTGATAGTGAACAATGTGGTGACAGAAGAGTTCAAAATTGAAAAAGGGACACGGCAGGGGTGCCCCTTATCCCCCCTGTTATTCATATCAGTCCTGGAGGTGTTACTGAATTTGATTAGGAAGGACCAGTTGGTACAAGGAATACAGGTCGGAGAAAAACAATATAAATTAAAGGCCTTTGCAGATGATTTGGTACTAACATTACGAGAGCCAGAATCCAGTACTAGAAGAGCTTTAGAATTAATAAATGAGTTTGGTCGAGTGGCTGGTTTTAAATTGAATAAACATAAGACTAAGGTGTTGGGAAAAAATTTGACATCTTCAGAAATAGTTGAGTTTCAGAAGGAGACAGAATTAACTGTGGTAAAAAAAGTAAAATACCTGGGGGTCAATTTGTCTGTTAAAAATCTGAATTTATTTAAAGACAATTATGAAAAATGTTGGTCTGAAATCAAAAGGGATTTAGAAATTTGGTCAAGATTGAAACTTTCCTTGTTGGGAAGAATTGCAGCTGTTAAGATGAATGTATTGCCAAGGATGTTATTTTTGTTTCAAACCCTACAGATTGTGGACAGAGTGGAATGTTTTGGAAAATGGCAGAAAGATATTTCGAAGTTTATCTGGCAGGGCAAAAAGCCCAGGATAAAATTTAAAATACTAACAGATGCGAAAGAAAGAGGGGGATTTGCCCTGCCGGATTTAAGGTTATACTATGAAGCTGCATCTTTCTGCTGGATGAAAGATTGGTTCTTACTAGAAAACACGGATGTCCTAGATCTGGAAGGGTTTAATAATGCTTTTGGATGGCTTGCATATTTATGGTACGACAAGGTAAAGGTTCACAAGCTGTTTAAAAACCACATTGTCAGGAAAGCTGTGTTCATAGTTTGGACTAAATATAAAGACTTACTAGAAAACAAGACTCCGAGGTGGCTTTCACCAGTAGAGGCAAAGGCCCGAAAAAGACCAAACATGGAGGTTGGTTGGGCAAAGTATTGTGAGATTATAGAAAAGATTGGAGAGAATTGGAGGTTGCAGAGCTTAGACAAATTAAAAAACAAGGTGCATGACTGGTTACACTACGCCCAAATCCAAGAGGTTTTCAAAAAGGACAAAAAAATAGGCTTCCAGGTGGAGAAATCGAAATTAGAGACAGAACTACTTGAACCAAAGACAAAAGTGCTTTCAAGAATGTATAACTTGCTGCTTAAATGGAATACTCAAGACGAGTTAGTCAAATCAGCCATGATAAAGTGGGCTCAGGACATTGGGTACAACATTATGTTTGATGACTGGGAAAGGTTATGGACCACCGGTTTGAAATTCACTGCATGTAATGCTTTGAAAGAAAATGTTATGAAAATGATATATACCGTATTTTTCGCTCTATAGGACGCACTTTTTCTCCTTCAAAAATGAAGGGGAAATGTGTGTGCGTCCTATGGAGCGAAGGCGCCGTAGCCCCGCGACCCTCTCCCGGCTGGAGAGGTGAAGCGCGGCTATGGCAGGAGCCTCTACAGCCCCACGTCACCTCTCCAGCCGGGAGAGCGCACGCGGGGCTAAAGAAGCACCTGCGACCCTCTCCTGGCTGGGGAGGTGACGCGCTGCTATAGAGGCTCCTGCCATAGCTGCGTGTCACCTCTCCAGCTGGGAGAGGGTCGCGGGAGGCTGCTTTAGCCCCGCGCACGCTCTCCCGGCTGGGGAGATGACGCGCTGCTATAGAGGCTCCTGCCATAGCTGCGTGTCACCTCTCCAGCTGGGAGAGGGTCGCGGGAGGCTGCTTTAGCCCCGCGCGCGCTCTCCCGGCTGGGGAGATGACGCGCTGCTATAGAGGCTCCTGCCATAGCTGCGTGTCACCTCTCCAGCTGGGAGAGGGTCGCGGGAGGCTGCTTTAGCCCCGCGCGCGCTCTCCCGGCTGGGGAGATGACGCGCTGCTATAGAGGCTCCTGCTATAGCTGCGTGTCACCTCTCCAGCTGGGAGAGGGTCGCGGGAGGCTGCTTTAGCCCCGCGCGCGCTCTCCCGGCTGGGGAGATGACGCGCTGCTATAGAGGCTCCTGCTATAGCTGCGTGTCACCTCTCCAGCCGGGAGAGCGCGCGCGGGGCTAAAGCAGCCTCCCGCGACCCTCTCCCAGCTGGAGAAGTGACACGCAGCTATAGCAGGAGCCTCTATAGCAGCGCGTCATCTCCCCAGCCGAGAGAGCGCGCGCGGGGCTAAAGCAGCCTCCCGCGACCCTCTCCCAGCTGGAGAGGTGACACGCAGCTATAGCAGGAGCCTCTATAGCAGCGCGTCATCTCCCCAGCCGGGAGAGCGCGCGCGGGGCTAAAGCAGCCTCCCGCGACCCTCTCCCAGCTGGAGAAGTGACACGCAGCTATGGCAGGAGCCTCTCCGCTGTGCCTTTCCGCTGCTCCCTGACCTGCTCTTTGGGGCTGGTGGTGGGCTTCCCCCCGCCAGCCCCAAAGAGCAGGTCGAAAGGAACCTGAAGCCTGGAGAGCGAGAGGGGTCAGTGCACACCGACCCCCCCTCTCGCTCTCCAGGCTTCCAAGGTAGCCACCTGAACGCACCTTAAACGGCACCTTGTTTTAGAATGGGAAAAGAAGAGGGGGAAAGTTCTCCCCCTCTCTGTGCAGCGCCTCCTGCCGCTTCACTGAAGGGGCGCTGGGCAGAGAGGGGGAGATTTTTTTCCCTTGTTCTCCCCCCTCTAAAACAAAGTGCGTCCTATTGTCCGGTGCGTCCAATGGTGCGAAAAATACGGTAGGTGGTACATGACCCCAGTCAAACTTGCAAAGATATACCATTTGTCAGATAATAAATGCTGGAAATGTAGGGAGGCTGAAGGAACATTCTTTCACCTCTGGTGGACGTGCCCGAGAGTGAAGGCTTTCTGGGAAATGATTTATAATGAGTTAAAAAAGGTATTTAAGTATACCTTCCCCAAGAAACCAGAGGCCTTCCTCCTGGGTAAAATGTACCAAGCAAACAACATGTCTGGAGCAGCACAGGAACACAGTCCTGAAACCAATGTTTCTCTGCAAGGAGGGAGGAGGTAAAAAAAACCTTTCTTGTTACAGGAGTTTAGTAATCACCATTTCAAAGGGCGACAGACTACCAGGAAAGGCAATCAGATAAGGCATTATCAGATAACATGGCAGACAGGAAAAACAACAACATTCAAATTTCTGTTGTAGACCACCTTTTCTGTGATGTAGTATGATGTTTGTAGGTGGGGGGTGGTCTTGGGTTACACCCCTTCTGTGATGTATGTATTATGTATGGAGGAGTGGTTTTGAGCTCCAGGGCAGGGAATTTAAAATGTCTATATAAGGGCAGACACACCTTGGTTCTGGGTCCTCCTCCTTTCCTGCGTGTGAGGGGAGCACCCTGTTGCAACAGTTCAATAAAGATCAGGCTTACTAGCTGCTTTGCTTCTCAATATTCTCTGGTTGGCCTCTGTTATTTTCTCCTACCAATAGGGAACCCATGTAAGGAATCTATATCGGCTCTTGGATACCCCATAAGGGAAAAAGGGCAGATTTTGTTTACAACACCTACCTCTTAGCAATTGTCACAACTGGGTTGGGCATTGGGGCAATCCTTTGTTTTGGATGGAGGGGAGGTTGTAGTCTCTGCCTGCTCCTCCAAATGCTGGAGTATCCCGCTAAAGGGACCGGGGGGTGGGGAGTGGTCATGTTCGTGTGTTCAGGCGGGGCCAGGGCTGAAGGCAGTCCCCCAGACAGCGGTCCCTGCGGTGGTCACCCTATTTGATGTAAGTCTTAGGAAAAGGGAAAAGGTAAAGGACCCCTGGATGTTTAAGTCCAGTCAAAGGCGACTATGGGGTGTGGCACTCAACTCGCTTTCAGGCCGAGGGAGCCGGCGTTTGTCCACAGACAGCTTTCCGGAGCATGCGGACAGCATGACTAAACCGCTTCTGGCACAATGGAACACCATAACAGAAACCAGAGCGCATGGAAACACTGTTTACTTTCCCGCCACAGCAGTACCTATTTATCTACTTGCACTGGTGTGCTTTCGAACTGCTAGGTTGGCAGGAGCTGGGGCAGAGCCATAGCTGTCAACCTTCCCTTTTTTTGGCAGGAAATTCCCTTATTCCAGCACCGTTTCCCGCTGCTTCCAGCATTGTTATATACCCCTTAGACTGTCCCCGGTACAGGTGAGGCTGCTGCTCCCTTATTTTCAGGGCTGCTGATCCCTTATTTTCAAATCTGAAAATTGACAGCTATGGACAGAGCAACGGGAGCTCACCCAGCCACTGGCATTCAAACTTTTGGATCGGCGAGCCCAAGAGGCTCGGTGGTTTAGACCACAGCGCCACCCTCGTCCCCAAGTATTAGGAACACCCCCGCCCGGATTGGCCTAAGTGTTGCTTCCAGTGGGCGGGCCAGAAGTATTGATTGCCCCATGCCCAAGCCAAACCTCTTTCATCTGCATTCAATAAAGTTTGTTTCAATCCAAACCAGTCCTTTATTTGTCTGCAGCTTGGGGACTAGAGAGCACAATGCCTGGACCCGCAAGAGAGACTGAGAACTGGTGACTTGCCAAAGGCCACCTAGGCACTTCATACCTAAGCAGTGATGTGAATAGTGTCATGAGACAAAGGTTCTTGAGAGCAGAAGCAGTAAGGCCTACAAGGCCTACAAAATCATTCAAACCTGCTAACTGTGGACAGCAAACTGTTAAGTCACTGTGACTTGTGACTCCCTATAAAAGCAGCCAGCCTCTCTGTGGGCCTCAGTGTGTGTGTCTCAGCCAGTGTGTGTGTTGTGTTGTTGCAGACACAGTGGCTCCAGGACTCTAGTAAATCAGTAACTAAGATTGTGCCTCTGTGAAGAGTCAGATAGCTGCCATGCAGTGGCATAGCGTGGGGGGTGTAGGGGGGGGGCGGCCGCAACATCTGGGGGGCGCGCGCTCGCACTCACAGCTCTCTGCCCCTACCTGTTAGGGGGTGCAAATTACTTGCCTTGTCCCGGGTGCTGACAACCCACGCTATGCCACTGCTGCCATGAGCACTCTGTGTATGCTCTTTAACTATGCTGTTTATGAACAACTTTATTTTCTCAAGTAAAAGTTTTATTCTGTTTATGAAGAAGACTCTGCTTTGATTAATTTACCGCTGCACGACAAGTAGTGGCAGCTGGGAAGGAGAATGTGACTTGTAGTCTGCATAGCTTCATCCCTCCCTCAGTGGCTAGCGGCAGCAAAATCAGATTGGTCTCAACTAGGGCTAGGGCCTTTTCAGCACTGGCCCCGACTTGGTGGAATGCTTTGTCACAACAGACTAGGGCCCTGCGGGACTTGACATCTTTCCGCAGGGCCTGCAAGACAGAGCTATTCTGCCTGGCCTTTGCTTTGGACTCAGTCTGGCCCTTATGTTTCCCTCGCCTTATGGTTTGATCTATGGGCTACTTTTGAAATGAGGCTGCATTTTAAATTGCATTATAACCTGTATTTTAAATTGGTTTTTTCCTATTATGATTTTACTGTAATTTTACTTGTGTTAGCCGCCCTGAGCCGAGGAATAAATAAAATTTATTATTATTATTACTATTATTATTATTAATGCAGAACAAGCTCTCTCACACACATATATGCACAATTTATTCAGGCTGCAGAATTTGTCTTACTCAGGGAGCAAAATTTCTGTTACTTTGTTCCGTATTTGGGTTTTCTTCATGCACGGTGCATTCCCAACGAAAGTTTTGCTTTGGCAGATATGTATTTTGGTAAGAGTGGTTCCTCTGAAACGCTTTTTCAACCTGCAACTTCCTAGTTCTGTCAATTAGCTGGATGGCTGGAATTCACCTTGGGCTTAACTGAGTGGATCACTAATTCCCATGGGTCAGCCTCAGCCCAGTCTTCACTCATTTGCCCTAGTTAACGAGCAACAACTCCTACTCACAATTATATAATAATCCACCAGACTGTATTGTGGCTAAAATTAAAGCAATTAGCTCTAGGCAGAGGAAAATGTTACTAAACAAAATACCAGTGCTCGGCTTCCATTATATAAAAAGCAAATCAAGCAACTGTTTTTATGGTAGATTAGCTATTTTAGAGTGAACAGAGAGGTTGCAGTCATATGTTCCAGCTATAATGGCTGCAGCTTATACCAGCAAATAATGTAGTCAGATTCCTATGTTCCCATACCCTCCAACATCATTGAAAATAGGGACGTCCCATTCCATAATGATAATTTTACTATTTATATCCCACACATCTTACTGGGTTGCCCCAGCCACCCTGGGCTTCTTCCAACATACATAAAAACATTAAACATTAAAAAAAACCTTCCCTCTACAGGATTGCCTTCAGATGGCTCAGGGGTCAGATAACTCCATACCCTCCAACATTTCTCCAATGAAAATAAGGGACATCCTAAGGAAAAATGGGTCATTCCGGGATCAAATCAGAAACTGGGATGGCTTCTCTAAATCAGGGATGTCCCTGGAAAATAGGAACACTTGGAGGGTCTGTGCTTCCCAACAGCAAAGTAAAAAGCATGATTCTAGGATCGGAAAAGTCAGCTAATATTCATTCATTCATTTATAAAAGTCTATATACTCACATAAAATATCAAGGTGATACACAGCAAAATATGCAAACACAATAAAATATAGAATATTGTTAAGAAATATGATACTCATAAGAATGACTAGTTCATCAAAAAGGGGAGAATTAAACAACTGAATAGGCCTGTCGGCACAAAACAGTCTTCAATATAACAATGGAAACTTCTCCCATAGGAGCCATGACAACAGTGTTCCTGACCTCCTCCTTCTTTGGCGATCACTTACAGCCAACTATGATTATCTACCATGAACACAGTTTTAACAGTGAGTCCGTAAGTGACTGTGGAGGCCAATTCTGCATTAACACCTCTTTCCCATGACTTTACCTTCTGCGCAACCAGCGGCACATTGTGCTATGGGAGTAGAAAACCAAAGATGTCCATAAAGTCAGTCAATCCATCTGAACAGCTTTCAAGACAAGAACAGAAGAATGGCTGCTTTCTGGCTTCTAACTGCTCCAACTGACTGGGCTTTCAGCTTAGCCAGAGATCCTTTCAAGCAACTCACCTGGCCTCCTAGGAAACAAACCATTCCCTAGGATTCCAGAGCTGGTTGTGGGGTCAGAGCCTGGCCAAGGACGGGAGCCAATGGGCTCTGGGCTCCGGGAATGCTCTCTCTGCCAGGCCCAGGGCACCACTGGGCAACTTCAGGTAGCTGCCAAGCATCTGCATTTACACCCATGCAGAAGGCTCAGGCAGCTGGATCTAGGCTCCGCTTAGAGTTCCCCCAAATCCTCTCAACTTTGCACCCCTCTGGAGTATTGAAGGAAATAAGGCAGGCCATGACTGTGGTCCAGTTTCTGGCACCTCCTTTAAATTCACCAGTTTCTTCAGGAGTCGGTTGGCTAGTGGTCCATCATTTGGTCATGGTGTATCATACATTCCAATGGGTTGAATGTTCTTTTAAAGTTTTTTCGGGGGGCCCTTCATTGTATTATGGAGCCTTCTTTCTCCACCTGGTTGCTCACTCACATTCACCACTAGGCATCTTTTTAAAAACATGTTTGGTGCTTTATTGTATTATTACAACAACAACAAATCTGTTTATTGTGAGGACCATGCCTGTACACAAACATCAAGACAACAATAGTTAAAAATATTAAAATTCATTAGATACTATGCCAACAAATACCTTCATCCCACAAAATAGAAAGAGAGGGAAAACAAGCAACGAGTTAAACAGACGATGAAGGGGTCTTTACATTGTCATCCATAAATCTTTCCCTGGCTTTCATGGCCTTCATCACATTATTACATGAAAACACCTTTTATCTGAGGAACGTGGGGGCTGAGAGGAAGAACCAATAAGGCAAGTGTAATAGGTATGAGTTACTCGTGCGTAAGCTGGTGCCTTTCTCGGTTAATTTGCCTTGTTAAAACTTTCTGACTGCACAGCCCCTTCTCATCGTGGCTGCCTCAGTCACTGGCAGAATCCGTCAGTGGGCGTTTCTTGAACCTCTTCCAACATAAAAGTTGTTTGACACCCAGTCTCCTCCTCCTCTCACTGCGCGGGAGTCTTCTGCGCAGGGAAGGCGTGGGTAGCGGAGGACCTGGGCTCTCCTCACTGATGTCCAGTGAAGAGTCCTGGAGCCCTCTCTCCAATTCCCCCGCCTGCCCCCCTTTATCCCCGGTGTTGCGCTGATTGGCTTCCCCCTCTACTGAGCTGTTTCTCCCCCTGCTGCTGGGTCCTTCGCCAGCAGAATCTGGGAGCCTCCCCTTCGCCTCTCCCTCCGATGTCAGTTCCCTGACAGCAAGGCTGTGCTAGCAAACACTGCTCACTTTTATCTCTGTTTCTCTTTGGACGAAGCCTGAAGAGCAAATGGTGGACAGGCTAGGAGCCTCAATGGCACCCTCTGGAAGTTTCACCCAGGGCAAAAACCCTGGCTAGCCCCTCACCCAGCCCCCAAGCTACACCTCTGTGTGAAGCCCATGAAAGTGCTGGCCTCAGGTGAGTTGCTTGCCAGCAGGTGAGGTGGGCTAGAATATTGGGCCTCTCCAGACCCCAAAAGGCTGCTGTGCACCTCTTAAATGCGCTTTTAAGAAACAAAAGAGCTCTCAGGCCTCAAGCACAGAATTACTTTTTTATTGCCTCTTGCTAAACTAATCTAGACATGATCCTGGAGGAACATCGGCTGGCTGTGAGTGTGAAGGCTGCTCCCCGCAAGGCCCTTTCCACCTGGCCTAGGCCCACACTCACCAGCCCCACTGAAGAGGCTCCTCATAAGGCTGAAGGAACATCGCCCGGCTATTGTTTTATTGATTTAATATGCTGTAAACCGCTTTGAGATTTTTATTAAAAATATAAAGCGGTATGTAAATAAATAAATCTCCCCCTCTTTTTTGTTATTGTTGCTAAAAATAGAGATACCTCTCTTGGATCATGCTGCAATTTCTCTGTGTTTTTAATATTAATATTATTATTAATAATAATAATAATAAGTCCATCTGGCTCCCAACATAATTAAAAGCGCAATAAAACATCAAACATTAAAAACCTCCCTAAAGAGGGCTGCCTTCAGATGTCTTCTAAAAGTCAGATACTTGTTTATTCCCTTGACATCTGAATGGAGGGCATTCCACAGGGCAGACGCCACCACCGAGAAGGCCCTCTGCCTGGTTTCCTGTAACCTCACTTCTCGCAGTGCCCAGGCTGGACAATGGGGGTGGAGACGCTCCTACAGGTATACTGGGCCAAGGCCGTTTAGGGCTTTAAAGATCAGCACCAACACTTTGAATTGTGCTCGGAGGCAATGTAGGTCTTTCAGGACCGGTGTTATATGGTCTCGGCAGCCACTTCCAGTCATCAGTCTAGCTGCTGCATTCTGGATTAATTGTAGTTTCCGGGTCACTGTCAGAGGTAGCCCCACGTAAACCGCATTGCAGTAGTCCATGCAGGAGATAACTAGAGCATGCACCACTCTGGTAAGATAGTCTGCGGGCAGGTAGGGTCTCAGCCTGCATACCAGATGGAGCTGGTAGACAGCTGCCCTGGATACAGAATTGACCTGCGCCTCCATAGACAGTTGTGAGTCGGTTGCACACCTGGTCCTTCAGAGGCACAGTTACCCCATTCAGGACCAGGGAGTCCTCCACACCCACCCGCCCCCTGTCCCCCCAAAACAGTACTTCTGTCTTGTCAGGATTCAACCTCAATCTGTTAGCCGACATCCATCCTCCAATCATCTCCAGACATTCACACAGGACCTTCGCCTTCACTGGTTCTGATTTAAAAGAGAGGTAGAGCTGGGTATCATCCACATACTGATGAACACCCAGCCCAAACCCCCTGATAATCTCTCCCAGCGGATTCATATAGATGTTAAAAAGCACGTGGGAGAGGACGGAACCCTGAGGCACCCCACAAGTGAGGGCCCAGGGGTCTGAACACACCACTTTCTGGACACAGCCCAGGAGGAAGGAGCGGAACCACTGTATAACAGCTCCTCCAGCTCCTCCAGACGGTCCAGAAGGATGTCATGGTTGATGGTATCAAAGGCTGCTGAGAGATCCTGCAGAACTAGGAAACAGCTCTCACCTTTGTCCCTAGCCCGCTGGAGATCATCAACCAACGTGACCAAGGCAGTTTCAGTCCCATGATGAGACCTGAATTCCGATTGGAAGGGACGCGAATGGTCCGCATCCTCCAGGCATGCCTGGAGTTGTTCAGCAACCACCCGCTCAATCACCTTGCCACAAAATGGAAGATTTGAGACTGGGCGATAATTGGCCATATTGGCTGGGTCCCAAGATGTTTTTTTAAAGAAGCGGTTTAATAACTGCCTCTTTCAGTGGGTCTGGGAAGGCTCCCCCATAGAGGGGAGCATTCACCACCCTGCAGAGCTGCAGAGCCCATCGCCCAGCCCTTCCCGGCTTGTTTTTATGAGCCAGGATGGGCAAGGATCAAGGAGACAGGTAGTTGGTTTCACTCGTCCAAGCAGCCTGTCCACATCCTCAGAGGTTACAGATTGGAATTGATCCCACGCAACTTGACTAGACAGGACTCAGGTGTGCTTTAAAGATGCAGCATGTTGTTATAAGAATTTTAAGGTCTCAAATATAGAATAAATATTCATAAATGCAGTCTTACTGGAATTTATGTAAAGGTGGTGGGGTTGCCCCTCCAGCAGACCTCCTACCCCCCCCCAACTACCAAAATCAACAAATCACTCCTGCAAATGTCCCCACAAAACATTTCATCACACAGTTGATAAAGAAACTAAGATTAAGAAACTGACAAGAAAAAGTATCTGAAACCATAAACTTGTTAATGCTTATAAAATAAACTTGTTTATGTGGTTTAATGTTAACAACTGTCTGGACTCCGTGTGTACCCGAGAGAAACGGGTTGGTGGCAGCGGGGAAGCAATCACAGTGGTGGCACAGGGATCAATAGATCATCAAAGGTACGGGGACCCTGTGTTACCTACCTGAGGCTAGGTAATCACTTCACTTCTTAGTTTCTTTGCCGGCCTATACCTTCCTAATAACTTCTAACTGATTATCCCACCTGTCTATCTGACTCCTCTTAACAGATTCTCTCAGTTTCTCACATCAAACTATCCCAACCCACAGCCATATCCTCCCTTTCCCTTCTCTAACACCCGACTGACACCTTAACAACACTAACTCTAACTCCTCCCCTTGGGTTCCCACTTGTCAATCACTTCACACTCATTTAACCCTTTCCTTATGACCCAGCATGATGTCACCTAGGAGGGCAAACGCCACATAATGTAATAATACAATAAAACACAAAGAAAGGTTTCTAGGTGCACAAACAGGTTTTTAAAAAGATGCCTAGAGGTGGCAAATGTGGGTGAGCACCCAGGCGGAGAGAGAAGGTGGTTCCATAATGCAATGAAGGGGAGGGCAAAAAAGCTTTAAAAGAACATCCAGCCCACTGGAACATATGATACACCATGACCAAATGATGGACCACTAGCCAGCCAACTCATGGGCAAACAGGTGGATTTAAAGGAGATGCCAGAAAGTGGATCACAGTCATGGCCTGCCTTATTTCCTTAGATTCTCCAGAGGGGTGCAAAGCTGGGAGGATTTGGGGGAACATGAAGGGGAGCCTAGATCCACCTGCCTGAGCCTTCTGCTTGGGGGTAAATGCAGGGCTGGGTCAGACGCTTGGCAGCTGCCTGAGGTTGCCCAGTGGTGCCCTGGGCCTGGCAGAGATAGCGTTCCTGGAGCCCAGAGCCCATTGGCTCCTGTCCTTCGCCAGGCTCTGACCTCACAACCAGCTGTGGAATCCTGGGGGAATGTTTGGTTTCCTAGGAGGCTAGGTGAGTTCTTTGAAAGGATCCCTGGCTAAGCTGAAAGCCCGTTGGTTCAGTTAGGAGCCTTCTTTTCTGAATTTGAAAGCTGTTCGACTGACTTTGTGGGCCTTTCTGGGTTTGTAGATCTTTTGCATAATGTGCCGCTGGTGGCGTAGAAGGTAAAGTCATGGGAAAGGGGGGAGGCATCCTGAAGATTCGTACCCCCACCACATGCCCAGTTTTTAAAGATGCTCCTTGGTTATGAAGACCTTTCTTAAATCCCATGCTGGATGTTACATGAGCCAGCAACTTTCCCAGGGAGCTTTCTGATTTGTTGCTATGGAGAGATTTTCCTTCAAGAATGTTTGAGACCACTGGAACAGAAACCCACCCCACCGAAACAGAAACAGGGGAGATGTTGGGGACTGCTGGCCTTCCAATTATTGCTGAATCCCATCCAATCCCCTCCTGCGGGCTAGAGAAGGATCTCTGGTGCGAGATGGCCGTCCCCAGCTTCCCACCTCCAGCCATGTGCATTTCCAGTGGGCATCCCTACATTGACCATGTGCACCGTATCAACAGCCAGTGTGAATTGGAGAGTGTGACACGCAGAAAACACCAAGGGAATCGGCCCTGGAACGGCCCCAGGTGGAATCTGGACCATCTGTTCCCGGAGAGACCCCAGTGACGACGGCGACCCCCCGGCATTGTGAAAAGCTCAAAAAGCAAAATTCAACACTCCCAAGGGAAACCTTCACTGCTCAGGCCCAATGGCACCACCCTCCACCACGAGCTCAGCGGCTGCAGTATTCACAGATACTGTCCAAATCCCTTCCAGTCCCAGAGCCTCCCTGAACCCACCCGCAGGGACACCCGTCCCACCCTCTGCCACATTGAACATGTGTGCTGTCCTCAAAAAGGGGGAAATCCACCTCCCAGCAACCTCTGAACTGCCTAAAATTCCCAGCGAGCAGCACACCGGACCCTCCATTCACAGAGAGCACATCACTGCGGGTCTCCAGCTGCCGAGTGCATCATCTGCTGCCATCGAGATATTTTACTTCAAGAACACAGAAACAGAAAATGCCTTAATAATAATAATAATAATAATATAGAGATCTAACTAAGAGTTAAAGTAGCTATTGCTAAAGTTCGTCTGAGCAGCTGGCCACAGCAGCAACTGCTCTGCAGTGGTGATGGTCTCGAAGCAAAATCTCTCCATACCCACGAAGGATGCACTCAGCAGCTGGAAATCCGTACCCCATACAAATAGAAGGTCCAATATGCTGTTCCCTGGGAACCCCAGGCAACTCAAAAGCCACTGGGAAGTAGACCTCCCCACCCTGCAAGACAGCACACATGCTCCATACAACAGAGAATAGGACAAGTATCCCTGCAGGCAAGCTCAGGGAAGCTCCAAGACCCAAAAAAGATCAAGACAAAATCCCCACATTGCACAGACAGTGCACGAGGCAAACGACACAAATGCCACAGTGGCTGAACTCATAATGGAAGCCAATGCCATCAAGTCCCGAGCAACAAAAATCTCCCTTGGGAGGGCCAGATACCACCCACTGAACTCTTCACAATGCCAAAAAGAGTCGCCATCGTCATCAGGGTCCGTCCAAAAACAGACAGTCCAGACTCCAATCAAGACGTCTCCAGATGTGGCATGTGTCTCCAGAGCCACATGCCACACTCTCCAGCCCACACCAGTGGCTGATGCAATGCACACAATCCAGGCTAAAACACCAGTCAAAAATGTACACAATCAAGTGTTCTACAATTCCCCACCGAGCACCACCTGGCCTTACTACGCCTCTGGCAGGATCCATCTCTCCTTGTAACGCAGAGCCCAAGTCTTTTTTGAAGCTTTAGCTGCCTCTTTTCCGGACCCTGCTGGGATTCAGCCTCAACCTAACGTCCTTCCCCTTCTGCCCTCTTTGCACAGAGCTGTTTATGGTGGAGGCCTCCCATCTGAGCTCCCTGCACATTCTTACTGTGCTGTTCTGGCTATATAAAGAAAAACCCCTTTCTCAGGAGGAGTTGACCCTCGTCTTCCCCGACCTAAGAGAACTGCTTAAGATCCATGGTAAGTCTGTTTCCCCTCCAGACCATTCTGTGGCTGGCCCAGGCCTCCGCTTCTCCCTGGGTGGGTCAGGAGCAGAGGGAGAAGGGCCAAAAATAAAAGCACAGCATCCAAAGAACTCTGCAGCAGGATCAGACCCGAGGGGCCCAGCCAGACCTGCAGCCTGTTTTCAGGGGGCCCCACAAGCAGCAGGGCAGAAGCTCAATGCCCCCCGAACTCCCCTGACGCCCTACACACGCCACACTCACCAGCCCACACTGGCCACTGATGCAACGCAACCAGTTTGGATGAGAACAATGCCCCCCCCCCCGGAACAGGGATTGTTCAGAGGCATCAAGAGCCTAGTGCAGCCAGTTGCTGCCTCTCAACCTAACCTACCACACAGGCTGGTTGTGAGGATTAAATGAGAAGGGAATCCATGGGCACCCTCTTAAGCTCCTTGGAGGAAAAGGTGACATAAATAAAGGAGACACCTGGTGTCAGAGTTGCTTCCAGATCCGAGCTCACAGAGGATCACGCTAGCCAGCGTTCACTGTATAAAAGTCTTTATTGATTTACAGTTTCCAATTCCAAGCTGCAGCGTGCAACTCTACGTCTTACAAGCTAGACCGGCGAAGCTCCGTCTGAGTCTCTGCCTCCTGTACACCAACTTAATACCCTAGCCTTACTCCACCTTTTCCGCCTGACCGTTCTTCTCTGGGTCCCTCTGCCCCCCGGGGTCTCTTCCTTCCGGGACTCTTCTGACGCTGACCCCCCGGACCCCTCTGTCTCCTTTCCGGGCTGCTTACTGTGCCGCCTTCCTGTGCATTTGAACTTGGCGCGCGCGCCCAACCTCCCACTTTCCGTTTGACCGTTTCTTCTCTCTCCGATGGAGGTGTGGCTACTCCTGACTCATGCCCTTCCCCCTGCGGCAAGCCGCCGGATCCCGATGCCTGGCGCCCTTCCTCCCCACTGCGCTCTGTTGGGGACGTTGGCCCCGATTTCCAACTGCTGCTCTCTGAACCCCCTTTTGTCCCTTCCTCCTGGGGTGTCCCCCTAAGCTCCCCCCTTGCTCTGGTCACTGGCGCTCCTTTCTGTGAATCTTCCGATTCACTGGAGAGACTCGGAGATCTCAGGTCGTCGTCAACGCTCATTTTTCCTTCGGACTCCTCCCCTTCACTCTCTGTTTCCTCCCTTGCCCTCGCCTCTGCTCCTGAACCCCTGACACCTGGTCTCTCCACCACTGAGAAAGTGGGATTCAAAAAAGAGCAGGCTGTTTCTGTCCCTCTCCTGTCCCTGCTGGGGTTATTCTTTATTCCCCCACTCCTGTTGCCTTGCTCAACCTCCCCCCCCACCTCTTCCCTCCCCCCCAGGTTCTCTGTCGGGGGAAATGAAGGATCTGCAGGAGAAAGGGCCCGTCACTGAGGAGATTGGGGACCACCTGCTTTCCCAGGTAAGGATCCCAGAGCAGGGCAGAGGCTGGCAGCAATTGGCAGGGGGCTGCCTGTGGGTTTCCAGTGGACTTGGGCCCTTGATTTCCTGATGCTCACTGGACGTGTTTCCTCTCCCCTGCCCCCTCCCTCCCTTCTCCCCCCCCCCCCAGTTTGGTGTGGCTGCAAGTGAGGAGCTCCAGCAGGCCATTGCCAAATATGGCTTGCAGCAGGCCAGGGCTCTGGAGTTCCTTCAAGCGAAGCAGAAGAGGGATGCTCGGTTCTGGCATGTCATCCAGATATGCTCCATGAGAAGAGGAGGCTGAGCTCAGGGAAAGGGCCTTCTCAGCTGAAGGATCACTCCCTGGGCGAATGAAAGTGTGCAGGAGAACAAGCCAGATGGTGTAGGTTAGGTGGTAACCTCTAGTTGGATGCAACCCCAATCTCCTCTCTAGGTGGTTCAAGATTCCAGGGATTCTGGGGGCTGAGCAGCAAGGCTCCCCCCACTTGTTTTGCCGCTGACTCTCTCTGGTGTCCAGAAACGTCATAATAGTGATAATTATGTTGTCTGTCTGCTTCCTTCTCTGCCTCTCCCAGGAAATCGAGAGCTGCCCATAAGGCCACCACCGTTCAGCTAAAGGATTTTCTGGAGTTCGAGATGCAGCTACCCTCTGCTGCTGAATAACATCATCCAGCACACTAATGGCCTCTCTCTCTCTCTCTCCTTCTCCATATATTTATGTGTCAGGTGTGGTGGCGAGGGTGTCCCAGGAGAGCTGTGTGGCGTTTGCCTCCCAGGATGGGTCATAAGGAAAGGGTTAAAGTGGGTGTGATGTGATTGGCCAGTGAGAATGCAAGGGGGGAGTAAAAGTTAGAGTGGGAGTTTTTGAAAGTCAGTTGAGGTTTGGGAGTTGAGGTTTGGGAGTTGGAGAAGAAAGAGGGAGGAATAGGAGTTGTATTAATAATAATAATAATAATTTATTATTTATACCCCGCACATCTGGCTGGGCCTCCCCAGCCACTCTGGGCGGCTTCCATAAAAACCAAAAATACAATAAAATATCACACGTTAAAAACTTCCCTGAACAGGGCTGCCTTAAGATGTCTCCTGAATGTCAGATAGTTGTTTATTGCTTTGACATCTGCTGGAAGGGCGTTCCACAGGGCGGGCGCCACTACCGAGAAGGCCCTCTGCCTGGTTCCCTGTAGCTTTGCTTCTCGCAATGAGGGAACCGCCAGAAGGCCCTCGGCGCTGGACCTCAGCGTCCGGGCAGAATGATGGGGGTGGAGACGCTCCTTCAGGTATACAAGACCGAGGCCGTTTAGGGCTTTAAAGGTCAGCACCAACACTTTGAATTGTGCTCGGAAACGTACTGTATTGTGAGACAGTGAGAGGAATTGTTAGGTGGAGTCAGATAGATAGTTGGGAATAATCACTTTGAAGTTGTTAGGAACTAAGATTAAGAAACTGCCAAGAAAAATTAACTGTAACCATAAGCTTGTTCCTGCATTTAAAAATAAACTTGATTATTTGTTAATGTTAACAACTGACTGGACTCCGTGTGTCCCTGTGAGATACAGGGTGGTGGCAGCGGAAAAAAGCAATCGCAGTGGTGGCACAGGGTCAACAGCCCGTCAAACGCCCGGTGGCCCTGTGTGTGATCGCCACAAGCTGCTTCCTCTCCATGATTCCATGTTGATGTGCTTCCTAAGTTTGGGAGGTTGTGAGTTGCATTGAGCCTGCCTAACTAGGGAAAGACAGCACACAAGAGGGTGATGGTGTGATAAAAGGCCAAGGCGAAGACCTCTCCCTCACGAGATGTCCAAACCTGTGCCAGCTATGGTGAATGCTAGGCAACATGGTTAAATGAAAGTCCTGAGGGGATTCAACAGACAGGATGTGTTGCTGTAGCACTATGTCAGTGTGAGACCACAGAAGAGCTAGCTTGACACCTGAGAAACACACAAAAATGGCGAAGGGCAAAACACCAACTGCACTTTCCAGTCATTACTGGACCTTCCTGCTAGGTGTAAAGCATAGAACACTATTGAGTAAATGGTCTCTCCCAAAGTGTTAGAATGCCACAAGTAATTTAGTAGCAAAACGCAACATGTGTTATTTTTATATGATATATTTATACAAAGACATCCATTTACAACATACGATGCTATTATTTGTGGGGCAAAATTTTTTAAGAAAAATTCTAGCCCCAAAGGGGGGAATAATGTGATAGGAATTATATGGTCTTAGATATATGGTAAAGTTCATAACTGCACATACATAGATCAACACAGGAAGACCATCCTGGAACCATTTTGATTCCTAAACTGACCAAATCCTTTCTCTGCAAGGTTAAAAATGGAAAAGCCTCCCCATTGTCTCTTCCTTCACAAATCCTGTCTTAATCTGTGTTTGAATAAGGTGTGAGCCTGTGACCTGGCCCAGGAAATAAGTATTTTACCACTACAAAAGAATGGCCAGGCTCCCCAGGCAATCCAATCAAGTAACTTGCCAGACAGGAGATAAACAAGGACAAGAGAAAAACAACATTTAAATTTCTGTGATGTAGGTGAGATGTATCTGAGGGGTGGTCTTAGGTTACACCCCTTCTGTGATGTATGCATAATGTTTCTGGGGGTGGTCTTGATCTAGAGGATGGGAATTTCAAAAGTCTTTATAAGGCCTTGCACGCCATTGTTCTGGGTCCTCTTCCTCTCCTGCGTGTGAGGGGAGTACCCTGTTGCAACAGATCAATAAAGATCAAGCTTACTAGCTGCTTTGCTTCTCAATATTCTCTGGTTGGCCTCTGTTATTTTCTCCTACCAATAGGGAACCTACGTAAGGACTCTATATGGGCTCTTGGATACCCCATAAGGGAAAAGAAAATATTTTTATTTACAACAATGGGGTGGGGGGAGAGACGATGGTGTGTGTTTATGCAACCCCCATCTGCCTTCATTAGTGCCCCATGGGCATAACAACAGCCCACTTTCTGATCAGCAAACAAGGATCCCTTTGCCTTCTGCCTCTGGGCTGCTGCTGCTCATCTGTCTTTCAGACCTGTTTGCTTTTAAATGCAGCCTTGTTCCTAGTTTGTTCTGGGAGCTGGGTTTCAAAGTAATAAAATGAAACCAACTTTGCAGGCAGCCTATCAAAAACACTCCCTCGTCACCCCCTCTCTCTGCATCTTCCTTGCTCAGATTCAACTTGGGAGCACCAGTATCTCTGCCTGGTGTGCGATGAGTGCAAGGAGATCCTTGAGGACTTCCAGGAGGAGTTGGGGCAGGCAGAGAATCACGGGCGGCTGGATGCCTCCCCAAAGCGCCTGGATGCCAGATCTCTTTGCAAGAGCAGCCACCCACTGGCCAGGCAGTTCCAGGTAGGGCCTCCCCTTCGCCCTCCCTCCAATCCCTGGCCTTATCCTGCTCTTCCTCTCTGCGAAATGCTGCCTTTTTCTGCCCCTGCTGTGCAGAATCTTGATCTCACGAAACACCACATAATTCAGGAAGGGCCTCTGCAGCTGCGCAATCAACAAGAAGACGACTGCGGGTACGTAGAAGAAACAACCTCTCCCACCAAAACACACACACACATGGCACAGGCCTCTGAGTGGAGGGGCATGCGCTCTTCCTCTGCAGTTGGCTTTGCCATTTAGACCCCCCCCTTTTCTATTAAGACAGGAATCAATGAGGGGAGGGGGTTGTGGCTTTGTGGTGGCCGAAAAACACTGGAGTCTAAAAGCCCTGGAGAGTCGCTGCTGCAAAGTGGAGCCTCAGCTGTCGAAACATCCAACTTTCATGAGTATTTAGAGCTCTCATACAACAAGCCACAGATCCCAAGACTCTCTTGGAAAGAGTGTTTGGGTGGCAGAAGGGCTCTGGTAGCTCGATGGCAGAACATGTGCTTGGCATGCAGAAGGTCCCAGCTTCCATCCCCAACGGCATTTCCGGGTTGGGCTCAGGGGAAGACCCCCCGCCTGGGACCCTGGAGAGACACAAGACAGGGCTAGATGGGCTCAAGGGCCTGATTTGGTCCAGCCTCCTTTGTCCCTCTGACTTGCTGGGCCTTTGGCTGATTCTGCAGCCTGGCACCTAGATGTTCTCCTCAGGATCAGTGGCGCAGGTGAGCAACAACCCCTCTCTCTGCGTGTGTTTGTGTCTCTTAGGCCTGCACGTCCTGCTTCTGGAACATCTTGTAATATTTCTGAAGCCAAAGGGGCGGCGGATGCAGTTAAAATGATTCAGGAGGAAGGCAGGGGGCTCTGTTTTAAGCCCCGTGGTTCCTCTGGAGACCACCCTCGTCCGTCCTGCAGCCACAGGTAAGATGGGGGGCCATAACACCACCGCTCTTCATGACACCATGAGCAACAACCCCTCACTCTGTGTGTGTGTGTGTCTCTTAGGCCTGCGCGCCCTGCTTCTTAAAGACCTGGTCGTGTTCCTGAAGCCAAAGGAGAAGTGGGTGCAGATGAAATGCCTGAGGAAGAAGACAGAGCAGGGCTCCTCTTTAAGCGCTCGTCTGTCCCTCAGCCGGAGGTAAGAAGGGGTCCCATAACACCACTACACATGATGACCCTGTAAGGACTCTTCTTCCATCTTGTCTATTTTCTCTGATCAGATCCAAGATCATTCTTCCTGATCTGTGTTTTGGAGGAGACACCAGACATCTATGAGCTGGTGGCGTCCAGCCCTTCTGAGAGGATCATGTAAGATGCTTGCCTCTTATTCTCCCCTCTCCCCTGGGAAATGACAACAAGCCAAGCAGTTTAAACGAAGCTACAAGCACAGAAACGAGATTTATTTGGGGGGTGAAATATACTCAGAGTCGCAGAGTGATTTCATGCTCTTTATTCAGCTCATAGTGGTGAGGAGGAATGAATGAAAGTCCCCTCACAGTATCTGCTTTATATACATTATTTACACAATGGGCTGCACATGATTGGCTAATTCCGGAATTCTACTGTAAGCCAATCAGGTTGTGGATTCACTTCAATCTGGAGCAGGATTGGGTGGTTCCTGCCAACCAATCATACTGCTGCATTGTTCTAGGACCAATCAGACTGCTGCATTCTGAATCCTATTGTTCTAGGACTAATCAGACTGCTGCAATTTGGATCCTATTGTTCTCAGTACATAACACCCCTCCCCTCTAAGTTCCAGTCCTGCCCGGGAGGTCGCATTCATAGTCCTCAAGGTATGCCGGCGGCCTACGTGTGCGTCGCGGCCTGGGGTGTTCCCTGGTCCGGGCTCCAGGTTCTGGCTCGTGTTCCAAGGATGCTGGCTGTGATGGGGCTGTTTGGTCTGGTGCAACCGGCTCGCTCAGTCGTGGTTCTGGTTCTGGTGTCCTTTCGGCCTCACGGGTCCTCTCTGTATTTACTGATTCTGCCTCTCCTGCTGGCCCCTCCTGCTCTATGGGTCTCACTGCCCCGCTGTTCCCTTGGGACTCCTCTGACCTGTCCTCCTCCTGGGTTTCTCCCGGGAATCGTCGCCGTATCTGGTCGCAGTGGCGGCGCCAGCATTGCCCCCCATCCGTTAGCACCTCGTACGACACGGGGCCAGTGACCCTGGTGACTGTGGCGGGTACCCATGCTGGGCCTGCCCCAAAATTCTTTGCGTACACTGGGTCCTGGGCCTCGAAGGTCCGGGGGTTCCTGCCTTCCCCCACCACTACCTCATCCTGAGCTCTATCGGGGTGAAGGCGGTCCAATCTGATTGCAAGGCGCCGACCCATTAGTAGTTCAGCAGGGCTCCGGCCAGTCGTTGAGCTGGGGGTGCTGTGCTGTGCTAGAAGGAATGTAGCAAGGCGGTACTCCCAGTCCCCTTGCGTCATGCGGCGAAGGGTGTCCTTGGTGGTCCGCACCATGCGTTCTGCTTGGCCATTGGTGGCAGGGTGGAACGGCGCCGAACGGATGTGGCGGATGGCGTTCTGTGCTGTGAAGGTTTGGAATTCTCCTGACGTAAATGCAGTCCCGTTGTCTGAGACGAGAGTGTCAGGGAGCCCGTGGGTTGCAAACAGCCTGCGTAGTACCCGGATGGCTGCGGACGTGGAAGTGGACGGTACCAGTGCGACTTCCAGCCATTTGGTGTAGGAGTCCACCACTATGAAGAATGTTTTCCCCTGAAAGGGGCCAGCGAAATCCACATGCAGGCGTGACCATGGTGCTTGGGCGGACTCCCAGGACTGGACTGGGGCCCTTGGGGGATCTGGGCGGGATTCTTGGCAGGCCTGGCAGTGTTTGACCCAGGCCTCTATCTCTCCATCAATCCCCGGCCACCACACATAACTCCTGGCAAGGGCCTTCATTCTTACTACCCCTGGATGTGTCTCGTGTAGGGCTGTGAGGACCCTTTTGCGGAGGGGCTGGGGAACAACGACTCTGCTTCCCCATAACAGGCACCCCTTGTGGGCAGACAGTTCATGTTTGCGGGTTGTGTAGCCGGCGAATTCTGGCCCGGGGCTGCTGCTGGGCCATCCCCTCCACACCCAGTCCAGGACCCGGGAGATGACCCTATCTTTCTTGGAATGGTGTGCAACTTCTTGTGCCTGAATGGGGCGGTCGGGAAGCAGCTCCAGGCTCATAACCTCTTGTGCAGGTGCTGGGTCAGGGCCTGTTTCCGGTAGTGGTAGCCTGCTGAGGGCGTCCGCATGGCCCATCGCCTTCCCAGGTCGGTGAATCAGTGCATACTGGTAGCTGGCAAGGAAAATTGACCACCTGAGGACGCGAGGAGACAGCACTTGGGGGGTCTGCCTTTCGGGGGCAAACAAGCCAAGCAACGGCTTGTGGTCAGTCACCACGGTGAAGGGCCGCCCGTACAAGAAATCATGGAATTTTTTTACTCCCTTCACGATTGCCAGACCCTCCTTGTCGATTTGCGAGTAGTTCCGCTCGGTTGCGTTGAGTGTCTGGGAAAAGTACGCCACTGGTACCTCTCTTCCATCCGGGAGTTGGTGCCCCAGGACAGCGCCAATGCCATAGGGTGAGGCGTCGCATGCTAGCACCACCGGCAGCCTCTCGTCGAAGTGTGCCAAGACAGAGTTTGAGACAAGCAAGTCCTTGACTGCCTGGAATGCGGCCTCCTGGCGCTGGCCCCACACCCAAGTGGCCCGCTTGTCCAGGAGTCTGTGTAGGGGCTCCGCTACCGCCGCCTTGTGGGGAAGGAAGGAATGGTAAAAGTTCAATAGTCCCAAGAAGGCCTGAAGTTCAGTCTTGCTCTTGGGCGCTGGGGCATCACAAATAGCCCGTACCTTGTCCCCAGTCGGGTGGACCCCTTCTGCGTCCACCATAAATCCCAGAAAGTCCACCTGAGGCACTCCTAGTAGACATTTTTCCCGCTTCACCTTGAGACCCGCCGTCTGGAAACGGTGCAGAACGGTGCGGAGGCGGTCCTCAAACTCCTCTGGTGTGGGCCCGGCAATCAACACATCATCGAAGAAGGGGGTGACACCAGGAATCCCTTTAAGGAGAGAGTCCATTAAATTCTGGAATATGCCTGGTGCCACGCTGACCCCGAATTGCAGCCGCTTTACCCTGAACGCTCCTCTGTGTGTCACAATCGTCTGTGCCTCTGCTGTGGCCTCATCTACTGGCAGCTGTTGATATGCTTGGGCCAAGTCCAGCTTGCCAAAAATTTTCGACCCAGCCAGGGTGGCAAGGACATGGCTGACCACTGGCACTGGGTATGCGTGGGCCGTGAGGGCCTTGTTTATGGTACATTTGTAGTCTGCGCAGATGCGGACCGAACCATTAGGCTTGACGGGTGTGACGATTGGAGTTTCCCAGGGGGCATTAGGCACCGGCTCCAGCACTCCTTGCTCCACGAGTCGGTCCAATTCCTCGTCTATACGGGGTTTCAAGGAGAACGGGACCCGGCGGGCCTTGAGCCTGACCGGTCGTACTGCGGGGTCAAGCTGTAGTGCAATGGGGGGGCCCGTATACTGTCCCAATTTCCCGTCGAAAACCCCTGGAAATTCCTTGCATATGGCGTCCACGTCCACTTGTAAGCTAGTGTGGTTCACCCCGGTGACAGCTAGCCCCAGTGGTCCAAACCATGCCAATCCCAGTAAGCTAATGTAGGGGCCCTTGACCACAAGCAAGTCCAGTTGCCGCGTCCGCCCTCGGTATTGCACCCTGAAGGTCCCCACCCCCATTGTGGGGACCTTACGTTTCTGGAAGTCCCGGAGGGTGAATGGGGCCGGCCTGAGTTTGGGACCCCCAGTAGGACACAGTTTCCTTAAAGTCTTTGCCGAGATTATGGATAGAGTTGAACCCGTGTCAAGCTCCATGCGGCATGGGGCCCCCTCTATCTGTACCTCTACATAAATTTTCTCTACATTGGGGTGGGGCAACTGGTATACCTGGCAGTCCGTGAGCTCCGTCGAGTTGCCTTGGTGCGTTGGCCCCCGGGACCTGGGGCTCTTGGGTTGGTCATCTGATGCCTGGTGTCGGGTGGGCCGAGCCCGACACACCCGGGCGATGTGTCCCGATTTTCTGCACTGCCTGCACTCTGCGTTGCGGAAACGGCAGGTCCTCCTCTCGTGACTCTCCCCGCAGCTTGCGCAGTTTCCTCCTTCTCGTCGAGGCAGCTGTGGTCTGTGCGCTGCTTGAGTGCGCTGCTGTACTCGGTGCACCTCCTCCCTGTCGGATCCTGAGTCGTCGGTGAGGTCTTCGTGGTGGACCCTCGGTTGGGATGGCAGGCTCGGCCGTGCCTCTTGTGTCGACCTCTCGGCAGCTTCCGTTGCCAGGGCCTCCTCCAGAGCGACCTGGAACGTTAGGTCCTTCTTAGCGTAGAGGTGTCGTTGCAGCTTCTCATCCTTCAGGCCACCGACGAGGCGGTCACGAAGCATGTTCTCCAGCTCTGAGAAGTTGCAGAACCGGGCGGCTTGGCGGAGAGAGGTCACAAACCCAGTTATGGTTTCCCCAGGGGCTTGTCGCTTTGCGTAGAAGGCATTTCGACGAGCCACCACTGAGGGCTGCGGCGAAAAGTGCCCCTTCAGCTGTTCCATTATTGTTTTGTATGGAACAGTAGCGACGTCTTCAGGTGCAAGGAGAGCCCGGGCGATTTCAAACGTCTCCTCTCCGCAGACGCTGAAGAATATTGCCCTCTTCTTGGCGTCTTCTTCGTCGGTGACCCCTTTGGCTTCTAGGAGGAAGGTGAAACGGGAGGCGTATGCTTCCCAGTCTCCAGATGCTGGGTTGAATGGCGAGAAGCTGCTGTTGGCTGCCATTCTGAGTTCCTTGTGTCCCGGAGCTGAAGCCTGGATACACGGTGCGAGGCAGCGGTGCGGCAGGTGGCGGTGCTGCGGTGCTGTGTGTGGCAGTCAGCTCAGCGGGATCCCATCCTCGTCGCCAGTGAAATATACTCAGAGTCGCAGAGTGATTTCATGCTCTTTATTCAGCTCATAGTGGTGAGGAGGAATGAATGAAAGTCCCCTCACAGTATCTGCTTTATATACATTATTTACACAATGGGCTGCACATGATTGGCTAATTCCGGAATTCTACTGTAAGCCAATCAGGTTGTGGATTCACTTCAATCTGGAGCAGGATTGGGTGGTTCCTGCCAACCAATCATACTGCTGCATTGTTCTAGGACCAATCAGACTGCTGCATTCTGAATCCTATTGTTCTAGGACTAATCAGACGGCTGCAATTTGGATCCTATTGTTCTCAGTACATAACAGGGGGAGACATACATTAAGTGTCAAAAGGCAGGGTAAAGGTGTGTATTTATATATGTGTATGTTTTGTATGCATATATATTAGCTTTGAATAGCGCTGGAACTCCCTGGAGAAAGACGCTGCTGAAATAAATGTGGGGTTGCACTTTGGTCGCCTGCCTTGCAAACTGGCAAATCGAAGCCCCTCTTCTGCTCTCTTGGGGCTTTAAGAGCGTCTCTCTCTGTCTCCCTTCTTTTCCTGGCAGGTGGCTGCAGCATCAGGAGAGGGTGACAATGGCCACCAGGAAAATTGTCATTCTGCCCTGCAGGCAGCCCCACCAGATGTCCCCCCCCCCACGTGCACCCACCTGTGCCTTTCTGGTGAGAGAGACCCCCCCACACTCTGCATGTTTCCTATTGCCAGGCTAGGACACCTCCAGGCAAAGGGACCTGGCTGGATTGTAGCCGACAGGGCCAAGTTGGGAGCCGCATCCATGACAGCCTCATCTTTGGGCCCTGGGCCCTCTCACTGTCAGCAAATGGCCCCCAGGAGGCCCTCGGTTTGGAAGAGAACCGCTCCTGGGAGGCTTCTCAGCCGGGTGAAGGGGATGGACACCCCCCTTTGCGATGGCTGCCCTCCTTTTCAGGGGTCCCTAGCCCCTTCCCTCTGGGCTCGCCTTTTTGCAGGAGATAGACAAGGAGCAATGGGAGCGCTAGACAGCAGAGTCTATTTTTTATAGTTATAAAATTTCATTGATGTATTTTTCTTCGGTTTACTTTTGAAATACATGTGTGTAAAATCTAATCTATTTTCTTTTTTCCTGTAACTTTTAAAAATGCAGTAAATAAAAAATGCAATTTCTAAGGTCACGTGGGCTAAAGGCTCAGTAGTTATCCATTTGAAGATAATAAGCCCATATCTTATCTTGGCACTTTTGTGCCCAGCCCCCTACCTGCAGAAGTCCTGTGGCAGAGACCCAGGCCTAGGCTCAGTCACCAAAGAGGCTGGGCACCCATAACAAAAATGTTGAGGGTACCTGGGCCCCCAATGGACAGGTGCAAAGTCTCTGAGCATACGGGACTTTTCTAAAGGCTCCTTCCAGGACCGGCGAGGGCAGAGCTGAGCTTTTGGCGAGTGTAAAGGCCCTTCTTGCATTTCTAGATACGAGAAAGAAGAGATATGCTGCCGGTGCGGCTACCTCTCTCTCTCTCTCGATTTCTCCAATTTTATAGTCGGGGCACCTTGAGCAGTCCTGTTGTCTCTCAGTGTCTAATATTCTTTGCCTGACTGTAGCTTTTGCCTGGCCCAACCCCAGGCTTAGAAGGACTTGAGGGGCAAAACCCAGTTTCTGAAGGGTGTTTAGGACTACCAGCCCGACTGAATTGATCGCAGAGGATCAATGGGGCTATCCCTCGGGGGAGCAGATTCAATGTCAGCCATTTGTAGATTGATGTTAGGCAGATGTTAGCCTCATCATCCCTGTTTGAGACACATCTGGGGACTTGTAGGAGAGCTCTAAGAAGTCTGGATTGAACTCTCCATTCAGACCACCATTCATAGATACTTATAGTTTGTGACTTGTTCTAATTTGTGGCCTTGGAGTTCACAGCTTCTAAGCTTTGGTTTTTCCCCAAAAGCAAATATCTTGGTCTTTTGATAGTTGATTTTGAGGCATTCAGATTCACAGTATGCTGCAAGCTTTCTTAGTGCTCTTTTGAGTCCAATGAGGGTTCTAGATAGAATTACTGCATCATCGGCATATAGCAGGACCGAAATATGCCAATTTGCGAGCTTCGGTGGGTGGAGTTCTGAGTCATTGAGTGAAGATACTAAATTATTTAAATACAAAATTGAATAGTAGAGGGCCAATAGGCACCCTTGCCTGACTCCTTTGAAGGTTTTAATAGGGTCCGTTAGGTGTCCTAGGCGGCTACACCTGACTCTAAGAGCCGTGTTTGCGTGCAGTGACTGAATTAAGAGCAGAAGCCTTCTATCTATATCTATAGTGTCCCAGAGTCTGGTTCTGGAGACTGTATCAAAGGCCGCTTTTAGATCAACGAAGGCAGCTATAGTGAGGCCTCCCCTCCTGATTTGTATTTGTCGATGAGATGTTGTAACGTTAGACAGTGATCTGTCATGGACCTTCCGGGTCTGAAGCCTGCTTGTTCTATTGCCAGGATATCTTCATTCTCTAGCCATTCTGTAAACTTATTAAGGAGGTGCTTTGAGTAGAGTTTACTAATCACACTTAATAGGCTAATCGGCCTATACCTATAATTCGCTGGGTCCCCTCTGTTGCCCTTTTTATAGATTGGGACTATTATGGCTGTTCCCCATTCCCTTGGGATGCGGCCAGTGTCATCTATGTAAGTAAAGAGGATGGCTAAGAAAGGTGCCCACCAATCCGCCTGTGCTTTTGTCATTTCTGGCGTAATGCCATCTGTGCCTGGGGCTTTGGCCGTTTTCAATTGGTTTATATATGATTTCACTCAGTTACTGAAACTGGCGGCCATTTAGCCATTTGTTCTATATTATAATTCCGTAATGGAGGTTCAGCATCCTCGTACAAAGATTGGAAGAATGAGACCCAAAGGTTAGGGGGAATTTGTGAGGTTAAGGGGGAAACAGCCTTATGGGTGCCAGAAGCTACCAGTTTCCAGAATAGTGTCTGATCTTTTGCTTTTGCCACACTAATTAATTCTAGCCAACATTTTCTGGTATAGGCGTTCTTTTGGTGGGTTATTAGGTCTTTATACTCTTTTTTAAGGGCACGAATGGCAAGATAGGCTTGCTGTCTGACAGAATTTATGGCTGTCAGGGCAGCTTTGTAAGCATTTTGCAGGGCTTTCTTGACCTCAAACCAGGTGTAGTCAAACCAGGGTTTATTTGATGTTATTGGTTTAGTTGGCCTGTTCTCTGTGGTATTAAAAAGATGGGTTTTTTAATTGTTGGAGTAGGCTCTCATACTTGGAAACTGGGTCCTCAGGCCTAGGATTATTCCCAGAGCCAATTAAAATTGTATGCTCCCTCTCTCTCTAGCATCAGACTGCAAAGAGAACAAAGGACAATAGTCCCACTTCACGGAACACAGTAACACAAAAATCCTGTCTCCGTCACTTCCCACTCTGTGGGGTCAAAACATACACCGTCATGTGATAGACAACAATCCCATGACTGCAACCATGGAGCAGGAATTCTGACATTTCCAGGGTTTTGCTATTAACATTCTGGCTGCTGTTGTTGGGTAAAGAAATACTCTTTGGTTTTCATTTTGGTTCCAAGATGGCGGCGCGTTCACACGCTGCGGTCTGAGCTTCCAATACTTCACCTACTCACGCACAAAACTGGTAAACAACGGGCTCGCAAGAAAAATAGAGATAACTAGAGAGTTTCAAAGGTCCCACTGTATACCAAACTGCACAGTAAGACCTCCAGGATCTCTATGGATTGTCGTCGGGAGGGGGAAGTGCCAGAAGAAGCGAAAGAGAAAAGAGCGAAAGCAAAAAGTGGCTGCAGAGCTGGTCTGTTAACCCGGCTTCGAAAAAGACCCATCAGACCAGCACTGCCAAACGTCTTCCTGACCAACACCAGATCTCTCGTCCATAAAACTGATGAATTACAGTTGCTGATGGCAGCAAACAAGCTTCTTCGTGAGAGCTGTGTGGTAATTATTACAGAAACTTGGCTACATTCAGCAGTACTCTGCCATGGGAGCATATTCACCCAGTGCTTTTCAAGCTGCACTGGCTCCCGGTGGAGTACAGGGTCAGATTTAAGGGGCTGCTTTTGACCTTTAAAGCCCTTCACCGCCTAGGACCCTCGTACCTATGGGACTGCCTCTCCCAGTATGCCCCACGGAGGACCTTAAGGTCCATAAATAGCAACACCCTAGAAGTCCTGGGCCCTAAGGAAGTTAGATTAGCCTCAACCAGAGCCAGGGCCTTTTCAACACTGGCTCCGGTCTGGTGGAACGCTCTGTCTCTTGAGACCAGGGCCCAGCGGGATCTGATTTCTTTCCGCAGAGCCTGTAAGACAGAGTTGTTCCGCCTGGCCTTTGGCTTGGAGCCAATTTCCTTCTCTCCCCCTCTTTCTTTTTTCTTTTCCTTTCTCCTCCTGCAATGAGGCTGCATTTTAATATTTTAATGTTTCAATATTTTAATGTTGTATTTTAATTTTGTTTTTAAGTTGTAATCATTCAACTTGTTTTTATTATTGCTTGTTAGCCGCCCTGAGCCCGGCCTTGGCTGGGGAGGGCGGGGTATAAATAAAAATTATTATTATTATTACCAGATGCGGCAGTTGAGCTGAAAAATCGAATAATTTATTGCTCTGATAGAAACAGTGATTCTGGTAAAGCTAGGGGTGGAGGAGTCTGTATTTACATACACAGTGGTTGGTGCGTTAACAGCAAAGTAGCTTACACGTATTGCTCCCCAGATGTAGAATTGATCGCAGTTACATGTCGGCCATTTTATCTGCCTAGACAAGTAACTGTCATAATTATTACAGCTGTTTATATTCCACCTGATGCTAATGTCAGTGCGGCACTTTCTAAGCTATATGACGTCATCTCCAGGCAACAGCAAATCCACCCAGAGGGTGCCCTTGTTGTGGCAGGGGACTTCAATCAAACCTGCCTGAAGACAGTTTTCCCTAAGTTTGAACAGTTTGTGAAATTTCCCACTAGAGGACGGGAATATTCTAGATCTTGCGTATTCCAATTTGAAACAGGCCTACAGGGCAATCCCCTTCCCCCACTTAGACTCATCCAACCATTCTTCAGTTTTTCTATGTCTGAAGTACATCCCTCTCAGGAGAAGAATTCAGCCAGTTATAAAAACAGAATTTGGCCAGAGGGTGCTCTTAGTCAGCTCCAGGATTGTTTTGAGAGCACTGATTGGAGTGTGTTTGAAGATCAAGATCTGCACAGATACACAGATGCTATACTTTCCTATATTAAAGTGTGCACCGATAATGTAACATCACAGAGATGCATTAGAGTGTATAGGAACTGTAAACCATGGATGACTGCTGAGGTAAGAACACTCCTGAAAACCCGGGATTCTGCCTTTAAGACCGGGAATATAGACATATACAGAGAGGCAAGAACAAATCTCAAAAAAGGCATTAAGGCAGCAAAACAACAACATAAGCTTAATGTGGAAAATTATTTAGCCAATAACAACATGAAACAAGTGTGGCAAGGACTGCAGCACCTAACCAACTACAAGAGCAATACGATTTGCCCCCTGTATACAATGCCCAGAGGAAAAGTTATATTGCCAGTTCTTAACTGGCTTCCATGTCGATCCGCACAGGAAGTGACAGTTGAACTCCTAGCAGATAAACTTCTATATATTACACACCAGGTAGCCGAATTTGCACTGGCAGCCAAGAAGCTCTGTTCCAGCTATGTGAATGCACTCCAATTTTAAATTCAATGTTGTAAATTGCTTCTTTTTATGTTTTAATTTTTTTATTATTAAATTTACACATATACAAACATACAAACATACATTTCATACAATCCTTAAAAATGTTCAAACATACTTACACTCAATCCCACAAATAGTTCCTTTCCCCATCACCATCCACCAACCCTTCACCCCACCTTTGTGCTTGACTTCCAATCTACTCAATTACAATTTCTTTCCACTTCTATTACTTCCTTTCACACACCTTTACCCTAATTTCATACTTCTTTTTCTATTACACATTGCTTTCCATCTTATTTGATATTTCAGTATTTGAAACGGAACTTGTTTATTCTAATAGGAGTTCTGATTTTTCGATATGATTTTGCAAGTATCTTTTAAACACCTTTCAGTCCCTATCGATCTTTTCTTTTGAAATCCTTCCAATTTCTTCCATTGTTTTGGATATATTGTAATACTCCAATAATTTGGCAAGCCACTCTGTTTTTGTTGGTATTATACCACTTTTCCAGTTTTTCGCAATCAATAGCCTTGCTGCTACTGTTGCATATAAATATAAGGTCTTATCTTCTTCCTTTAGGCTTCCTGGTACTATTCCCAATAGAAAACCTTCTGGTGTTTTCCTAAATGAGCATCTAAACATTTTTTTCATTTCATTATATATTATTTCCCAAAATTGTTTGATGTTTAAACAATTCCACCATATATGTATCATAGTACCTTTTCCCGTGTTGCATCGCCAGCAGACATCACTACAGTTTTTATTCATTTTTGCTATTCTTTCAGGTGTTAAATACCATCTATGTTGCATTTTAAGGTAATTTTCTTTCAGTATATAACACATGGTGAATTTCATATCTTCTTTCCGCAATTTTTCCCATTGTTCAAACATAATATTTTTCCCAATATCTTGCGCCCATTTAATCATTGATGCTTTAACCAATTTTTATGTTTTAATCTTCTACAGGTTAGATCTCTGTAAAACGAGCACTGGAGAACCCCACGGTCTAACAGTTTCTATTTGGTCAGTCATAGAGACAGCATCTCTGCGGATATGGGATTTTTCTATAGCGATCTTCAAGAACAGCAGAGGTGAGAGCACAGAGTTGTGTCAGGGTGAATGCCTTATGGTATTTAGGCAGATGCAGATTGCTAAGATACTCCATAGGCATTGAGAGATACCTGGCAATAAAAGAGGGGGACCTATCCAGATCGGTTTGGTGTTCTGTCTTTGTGATACGCTGTTTGATGGCTGATCTAGCCTCCCCAAAACCCATTCTGAGCAATTGCTCAAGGGAAAAGCCCAGAGCTAGAATTTTGGTCATAACTGCCTGATACTATGCACATTGGAATTCATCCTTGACAACAAAGGGAGGCAAGCCCAGTTAGGAAAAAAAGATAATCTTAGCCAATATTTGAGTACAGACATCTATACTCTTGCCTCTATGCTCAAGAGACCGGCTTCCAGCCTCAAGATGGCATTTGTGACACATTTTGGGACCTGAAAGATTGATCTTTAAATTTTAAAATTTTCAATCCCCTCTGGGCTCCCCCTTTTCCAGGAGATAGATGAGAAGCAGGGGGAGCGCTACATGTCAGTCCACCCAAACCTTATCCTGGGAACACATAGAGCTTGGAGATCAGCAAAGCCCCATGAATTGCTGCGAAAAACCAGCTATGTGAAATCTCCAATATACTAATTACACCTTCAGTGGTTTTGATGCGCTCCAACGATGTCAAATTTGGAAGGGAACCTAACTGGGCACCGTGTACAAGTTTGGCTATAAACTTTTACCTCAAATAATTTCAGTGCTGCCTGTATATAATAGCTTCCTTTGAATCTGAAGCATCATGTATATTGTTCTTTTGTATTCTTATTTTCCACCCACTCTCCCCATCCTCAATCAGTTTGACTCTGGCCTTTAATATACAACAATTTATTTATCTCACAGCTAAAAAATAATAATGCTATCATTTGCTATAAATTATATATCCTAATACTGTAAAAATGCATACTTTTATAATATTTTATTTATTATTTACTTGTTATAAGTTATGTTGGATATATTGTTGTTTAAATGATGCAAATATGGTTTAAAAATAAAACTTTGTATTCAAATTATATATTGCCTATTTTTTATGCCCTCTATGGACAAATGTGTTGAGGGGTTTGTGTGTCTACACAAATGCATGGGGTGTGTTTGCCAAACTGGGTCTCTGCCCAGGTGACAGAAATGCTTCAGAAAGAAGACAAGGGGGCTCCTGTTTAAGCCCCATCGTCCCTATCAAGACTGCCCTCATCCGCCCTGCAGCCAGTAAAGATCCACTAAAAACCAGATATGTGAAATCTCTGATATAGTAATTACACCTTCAGTGGTTTCGATGTGCTCCAACAATGTCAAATTTGGAAGGGAATCTAACTGGGCACTGTCTATGAGTTGGGCTATAAACTTTACTTCAAATAATTTCAGTGCTGCCTGTATATAATAGCTTCATTTGAATCTGAAGCATCATGTATATTGTTCTTTTGTATTCTTATTTTCCACCCACCCTCCCCATCCTCAATCAGTTTGACTCTGGCCTTTAATATACAACAACAATTTATTTATCTCACAGCTAAAAAATATCTGAAGAAGTGTGCATGCACACGAAAAAAAGTGGTATCTGAAGAAGTGTGCATGCACACGAAAGCTCATAACAAGAACTAACTTAGTTGGTCTTTAAGGTGCTACTGGAAGGAATTTTTTTATATTAGCTAAAAAATAATAATGCTATCATTTGCTATAAATTATATATCCTAATACTGTAAAAATGCATACTTTTATAATATTTTATTTATTATTTACTTGTTATAAGTTATGTTGGATATATTGTTGTTTAAATGATGCAAATATGGTTTACAAATAAAACTTTGTATTCAAATTATATATTGCCTATTTTTTTATGCCCTCTATGGACAAATGTGTTGAGGGGTTTGTGTGTGTGTGTGCCTACACAAAAGAATGGGGTGTGTTTGCCAAACTGGGTCTCTGCCCAGGTGACAGAAATGCTTCAGAAAGAAGACAAGGGGGCTCCTGTTTAATCCCCATCATCCCTATCAAAACTGCCCTCATCCGCCCTGCAGCCAGTAAAGATCCACTAAAAACCAGATATGTGAAATCTCTGATATAGTAATTACACCTTCAGTGGTTTCGATGTGCTCCAACAATGTCAAATTTGGAAGGGAATCTAACTGGGCACTGTCTATGAGTTGGGCTATAAACTTTACTTCAAATAATTTCAGTTTTGCCAGTATGTAATAGCCTCCTTTGGATCTGAAGCATCATGTATATTGTTCTTTTGTATTCTTATTCTCCACCCACCATCCCCATCCTCAGTTTGACCCTGGCCTTTAATATACAACAGTAATTTATGGTGCTGGAGGAGACTCTTGAGAATCCCATGGACTGCAAGAAGATCAAACCTATCCATTCTTAAGGAAATCAGCCCTGAGTGCTCACTGGAAGAAGGACAGATCCTGAAGCTGAGGCTCCAATACTTTGGCCACCTCATGAGAAGAGAAGACTCCCTGGAAAAGACCCTGATGCTGGGAAAGATGGAGGGCACAAGGAGAAGGGGACGACAGAGGACGAGATGGTTGGACAGTGTTCTCAAAGCTACCAGTATGAGTTTGACCAAACTGCAGGAGGCAGTGGAAGACAGGAGTGCCTGGCGTGCTCTGGTCCAGGGGGTCACGAAGAGTCGGACACGACTAAATGACTAAATAACAACAACAATTTATTTACCTCACAGCTAAAAAATAATAATAGTGCTATCAATTGCTATAAATAATATAACCTAATACTGTAAAAATGCATACTTTTTATAATATTTTATTATTTACTAGTTATAAGTTATTTTGGATATCTTGTTTAAATGTTGCTGGAAATCAATACAAATATTGTTTAAAAACAAAACTTTGTATTCAAATTATATATTGCCTGTTTTTTTATGCCCTCTATGAACAAATTGTTGAGGGGATTGTGTGTATATCTACACAAACACATGTGGTGCGTTTGCCAAACTGGGTCTCTGACCCAGGAGACAGAAAGCCTACTTTTGCCCCTGGGCACACCACCCACTAACAGCAGCAGTCAAAATAATTGTTTTAAAAGGGCAGAAGTGGTTATTATCAAACTATTCAATACTGTTTTAAAAAAGCTGGTTTCATAATTAAAAAGAATACTGTAAAAATGTGATTGATGCTGAAATTAGGGTTCTTATTCCCCACCCAATTCTCATAGGAGTTATGTCCAGCTAAGGACATCCTCAAGAATACACTCATTGAAATTAATAAATTTAAGTTAATCACGCCCATTAACTTCAACGGGTCTAGTCCGAGTAGAACAAGCACTGAATACAACACAATATTCTTTTGATAGTTTTGTTCTTTTGTATATAATTTTTATTTAAATTGTCTGTTTTGCAATTTAAAATACTCATTTTACATCCTTAAGATATCAATCTCTTCCCTTCTTCTTTTTCCATGGTTCATTTTACATATCATAAATCCCTGCGTATTTTATAAAAACTACACCAATCGGTTTTCCATTATTACATCCATCAAAAATTATTTACAGTGTTGAATTTATCTTAATGCTGCCAGCGTTTTTGGCTGTACACAATTATTTCCCATATGGCCAACAAACGTTTGCCAGTCTTCTTTAAACGGATCTTCTTCTTGTTGTGCATTTTTAAAAATATAGTTTTGTGCACTTGCTTCTGAGAGTAGTATTGCCGCGGCCTCTTAAAAGCTACGTTTTGGGCATCCTGGCAGCAACAATAATTTTAGATGACAAGGGAGAAACTATGGATGTAGAATAATAATAATAATAATAATAATAATAATAATAATAATTTATTATTTATACCCTGCCCATCTGTCTGGGTTTCCCCAGCAACTCTGGGCAGCTTCCAACCAAACACTAAAATACAATAACCTATTAAACATTAAAAGCTTCCCTAAAGCAACGGTCAGAGTCAGAAGAGCTGTCAAAAAAAGCAATATGGATTCTTTGGAGGAATTAATCATGATAATTAACGTGAATAATTATTAATAGCATTGATAATAATGTTTGGAGGAATTAATAATTGGAGGAATTGATAAGAAAAACGCCCCTTTCCCTCACTCCCATGTATTTTAGTCAAGAGTTCATAGCCCCCATTGACTAAGAGGGAGGCGGTTAGAGCAACGACCCTAACTTGGCGCGCGCCAGTGGCGGCGGTTGGACTGACGGACAAACCGTCTTCGCCTCGACTTGGCGCGCTAGCGGGATCGGCGCATGCGCCGGCGGTTGCCCGCACGCGCAGACGGCGGGGGTGGGAGGTCGGTTGCGGAGCGGAGACCTTCGCCGAGAGGGGGAACTTTCTCCACGCGCGCGCGCGCGCACACGCTTCAGTTTTCCTGGTGCGCAGGCGCGTAGCAGGAGGCCGTTGCTCCGGGAGACCTGACGGCCGGCCTTCTTCCCTCAGGAAAAGCTGAGGGGAGGGAGGATGTGGCGGCGGCGGCGGCGAATCCCGGCGTCGCCCGCCAGGCGCTGAGAGGGAGAGAGCGCGCGAGGAAAAAAAAGGCCCATGGCGGAGTTCCTGCCGGTGCCCGGGCTGTTCCTTCGGGAGGAGCCGCTTCCCGGGCCGGATGCGTCCGAGACGGAGGCCGAGCTGTCCCTCAGCCTGGCGCGCACCAAGACCCGCTCGTACGGCAGCACGGCCACCGTGGCGGCGCCGCTGGCCGAGCGCTATGTGGAGCACCGTATCAGCGCCTGCGACACCCTGCAAGGCATCGCGCTCAAGTACGGCGTGACGGTAGGTGATGGCCGGCAGGGTCGCTGGCTTCCCTGTCAAGGGTCGGCGTCCTTCTTGCTATGGGTAAGAGGACGCGGCTTGGGGGGGGGGAGCGCCTGAACATGTGCAGAGTGCCGTCTTCTTCTGGGGGCTCCCACCACCAGAGTGGAATAATTGCGGGATGGATAAGCGAAAGCGAGCGGCCCCCCTTTATCTGAAGCATGTGCAGAGTGCTCCCCCCCCCCCGCCACGTTCTCAGTGACTCCAGCTGGATTCTCAGCCATATGTGGCTGTTAGGAAGAGTACACTTAGTAGCGTAGAATTGTAGAGTCGGAAGGAACCCCGAGGGTCATCTAGTCCAACCCCCTGCAATGCAGGAATCTAAAGCATCCATGACGGATGGCCATCCAACCTCTGCCTAAAATCCTCCATTAAGCAGAGTTCACAACCTCCCGAGGGAGACCATTCTAGGGTTGAACCACTCTTATTGTCTCCTACTGGTTTCTCTGTTTTGTGATTCTTGATGCCAGATTGCCTGATGAGCCTGGATAGCTCAGTTGGTTAGACCGTGGTGCTGATAACACCAAGGTTGCAGGTTCGATCCCTGTATGGACCAGCTGCATATTCCTGCATTGCAGGGGGTTGGACTAGATGACCCTCAGGGTCCCTTCCAACTCTACAGTTCTGTGATTCTGTGATTTATGTCCGTTTATTCTTTGGCGTAAGGTTTGGCCTGTTTGTCCAATATAGAGAGCTGAAGGACACTGTTGGTATTTGATGGCATACACAATGTTAGACGATGAGCAATTAAATAGTCCCGAGATGGTATGTGTGATGTTGTTGGGGCCAGTAATGGTGTTGTCCAGGTGTATGTGGCAGCAAAGTTGGCATCTGGGTTTATTGCAAAACCTTAGGCCAAAGAATAAACGGTCATAAATCTGACATCAAGAATCACAAAACAGAGAAACCAGTAGGAGAACACTTCAATCTCCCAGGACATTCTATACAAGATCTCAAAGTAGCTGTTTTACTACAAAGGAATTTCAGAAATAGACTGGAAAGAGAAGCTGCTGAATTGCAACTCATTACCAAACTTAAAACCATGGAGAGACCTGGTTTGAACAAAGACATTGGATTCTTATCCCATTATACATGACTAAGCCATTTCTCACCCTCTCACCCCTTGCCTTTTCCTGTAAGACCTATTGCAGTCGTTAAGAGTCGTCAACAGGCTCATCTCAGCTATCTGCCAATCTCCCATTCCCACCACCCTTCTGAGTAATACCCCTCCCCACCTTCTCACTATATAGAAGGATCTGGCAACTTCTGTTTCAGTGTATCTGAAGAAGTGTGCATGCACACGAAAGCTCATACCAAGAACTAACTTAGTTGGTCTTTAAGGTGCTACTGGAAGGCATTTTTTTATTTTGACTGGTGTTTAGTGTTTTTTGTAACTTGAAGCCATTGGTTAAAGTCTTGGTCCCTAGATCCTTTTCACATGTACTGCTAGTAAGCCAGATTCCCCCCCCCCCCATTTTAAATTTTGCAGAGAGGGCCTTCCTCCTCCTCCTGAAACTAATTATAGATAAATCCCCAGACATCTGTGACTGATGTAGTCTATGAACATGTACAGAAGGCTTTTCTCTCCCTGCCCTTTGGCTCAGCTGGTCCCTCAGGCATCTGTGCTTGATATGAAGAGAGTGCTTCTCTTTGCTGGTGTGCTGAGCCCCAGGCATCTGTGATTGACAGAAGAATGTTTGAGCATGTACAGAGGGCCTTTCGTCTCCCCTCCCAGTAACTGTCAGCCCCTTAGGCATTTGAGATTGGACAATACTTGTGCAATAGGTATGCAGACCAGTAACCCAAGTCAGCTTTTTGGGCCTCTATGAGTGATAAGAAGTAAGTATGTACAGAGGGCCTGCCTTCTCTTCTTCCCCTGCAATGATTACAGATAGCTCCTGAGGCATCTGTGACAGATAAAAGGAGAACAATTCACTCTGAATATGTGTAGAGGGGCTCCCACTACCAATTGCCCCTCAGGCATCTGTGATTGATGTGAGAAAAATTCTTTCCTCTGAATCTGTGCAGTGTCCTCATGTCCCCCGCCCCCAACATGGAAATCTGTAGATGGCACCTCAGATGTTGAGCTGGATGAGCTTCTAGAATCTAGACAGATGTGCTTGGAAGTCCAGCACATCTGTCTTTAGCACTAAAGTTGTAAGAACACAGGGAAGTGCATTATGCTGATTCAGTGCATTGGTCCATCTAGGCCAGGGGTCTGCAACCCGCGGCTCCGGAGCCGCATGTGGCTCTTTTACATCTTTGCTGCGGCTCCGGGGCAGATACTAGTGAGGGGAGGAGGCGCATTGTGCGCCCCGACACTCCTCACTGTGGCGGGCGCTGTACTGGACTGGCTGTGACATCGCATGGGGGCGGTGCGTGCGTTAGTCACGCACCGTCCCGACGTCACCTTCCCGCCCGCTGTCAGATCGTGGCTCCGGAGATATATTTGTTTTAAATGTCGCAATGGTTTTGCGGCTCCCAGTTGTTGTTTTTTCTTCGGAAATGGGTCTAAGTGGCTCTTTTTGTCTTAAAGGTTGCAGACCCCTGATCTAGGCTCAGTAATCTCTAGTGTGACAGGCAGCTGTTCTCCAGGATTTCAGGTAGGAGCTTTTTCCAGCTCTACCTGAAGACGCCTGGGATTGAACCTTGGACCTTCTGAACGCAATGCAGATTCTCTACACTGTGCTACTGTCCTCCCCCAAAGACATAATTGGGCAGCAGACAAAATGTCAATGTTTCATGTGTAGCTGCCCTGCTGTGGTCACCTTTCAGCATGAAGAGAGTATCTTCACCATCATAAGAGGTACTAAAGCCAGCACCTTAGGAACTGGTTAGGGACTTTCAGAGATACCTGAGCTCCAGCACCTCTAGCTTTAAGAACAAAGACATGGTCAGGTATGTTGCCCTGTGTAAAGAAAGTTTTCTTGGAGGATTCTCTGCGTAGCAGGAGAGGTGATGTTTGTTACACAACTGTTGCACTTCCCCAGCCTTACTGAACTGTGATTCAGTTTGTTGCCTTGGCCGAATGTCTTCCCTTTAGTATGAATTATTTAAAGATTCACCCAGATACAAAAGAAGGTGAAGTGGTTGTTGTGGGTGACAATACATTTTAGAAGCAATATCTCAGAGAAGCAACAAACAAGTGTTTCCCAACCTTTTCCCGACAGTGGCTCCCTTCCGACCTTGTTTCCTTCCTGTGGCCCCCCCATGGGCATGGGCAGGGGGGCAGCTTCCCCCCAAAAGTAAAAATCAGTACAAATCAGTACAAATCTGAGGTTCTGTTCCCCCTAACAAAAGCTTGCCCCCCCAACAAAAATCTTGGCTACGCTCATGCGTACTGGTAGAAAGGTAGCTATTTAAATGTTTTGTTTGTAAATAGAACATGTTTTATTTTTTTTATAATTTATACAAAATACAATTACATAAAATGATAGGAACATAATGAAATATTGTTGAAGCAGAAGAACATAGAATCAGGGAGCTGGAAGGGACCCCAATGGTCATCTACTCTAACTCCCTGCAACGTAGGAAACTCAGCTAAAGCATCCATGGCAGATGGCCATCCAACATCTGCTTAGAAACCTCCAAGGAAGGAGAGTCCAGAACCTCCTGAGGGAGATCCATCTTCCATGTACAGTGGTGCCCTGCAAGACGAATGCCTCGCAAGACAGAAAACCCCCTAGACAAAAGGGTTTTCCGTTTTGGAGGTGCTTCGCAAAACGAATTTCCTATGGGCTTGCTTCGCAAGACGAAAATGTCTTGCGAGTTCCTGCGGGGTTTTTTTCCTCCCCCCCTTTTTCCTAAGCTGCTAAGTCGCTTAACAGCTGATCCGCTTAGCCGCTTATCAGCTGATCCGCTAAGCCGCTAAACCGCTTATCAGATGATCCGCTAAGCCGCTAGTAGCGCTAATCTGCTAAGCCGCTAATGGGCTTGCTTCGCAAGACGAAAAAACCGCAAGACGAAGAGACTCGCGGAACGGATTCTTTTCGTCTTGCGAGGCACCACTTATTTGACCCCAGTTATTTGACATAGAGAGGGAAACCTACAGATACAGTCCAAAAGGTGCACAGGGAGTTCTGTATATATGGGATAATTTTAAAAAGCAAGTGGTCCTCACTGACCTGGTGCAGAAAGATTTTGTCATCCAGAGAAGCCCTGGCTACCTATATAAAACACTATAGCCCCACAAACCCTTACTTGGTAGTAAGGCCCATTGAACTCAGTGTGGCTTTCTTCTGAGTAGACAGTTATTTACTACAGGCAAGTCAGCAGCACCAGACGACTCCGCTCGGCTGGGCGCTGTGGTGCATTTTACTCTGTGTCTTGCAGAGCCAGGTCAATGCTGTTGACAGGCCCTGCGCTCATTGGCAACATCCAAAGGCCCTGATCCATTTGGCGCTGGGGTAGATTGCACCCTGCGCCTTGCTGAGTCAGGCCCAGGCTGCCAGCGGGCCCAGCACTGGTTGGTGGCAGCAACAAACGGCTCCTGCTCTCTCAGCCCTACCTATTGCCACTCCACCCCTGCACTTACCTGACCTGGGGGTTCTGAGAGGACTGCTCCAAGAAAAAGCACACAGCAAAAAATAGTGCTACTTTTTGCGGATAGCCAGCCAATCAGGATTTATTTTTATTAAAAGCGTGATTTCCCCCCTCACTACTCACTTCCGTCTGTGGCCCCCAGCCTCGTGCTATGACACCCCCCCCCATTTAAATGATTTTCACCTGTGTCCCCCTTGGAATATCCTGTGGGGGGGGGGGCAGCTGGGAAACATTGGTTTAAGGTGCATACCAACAATCCCTTGCAGCGTGGTTGGGGAGATTTAGGTGCAACTCCTGGAATATGTGCTGCTACCAGGAGTCCAGGAGTTGTATCAACCTTTCTTAGGAGATCCTAAGCTAGTCTCATGGGTTGCTAGAGACAGCAAACTTTTGGACTAACATTCACACTGGGCTTGTCCTTGAAGAAGGTGGAAAAACCTGGAAACATAAGACAATTACTGATGAAATGGAATGGGTTACTAATAGTATTGCATATGCTAAGCTAACTACTAAAGCATATTTATGAAATAAGCATTCACGCTATTAAGGGTTTTTATTTATAATTATATATTTGCTACTTTTACTGAAATGAGGAAGTCAAGTTACACACGTAAGTGCACTCATTTACCTGTTACATGGCATACAGCAGGACAATGAGCCATCTAATAAAAGAGCTAGGAACTAGCTCACCAGCCTCCTGCCAAAAATGCCATCCTGGGAAGCAAACCATATTTTGCATAGTGGGAGACGGATGTTACAGCAATAACCCTGTCCACTTCTGCCTCAGATCCCACCCACTTTCGGCATGCAGCTTCTAAACATTTGGTATGAGGCAATGTGACCCTTGAAGAAAGAAAAGTTCCTATCGCTGATGTAAAATATTAGTTCATTAAAACTCATTGGGCAAGAGACTTTGTTTAGAGATAACTATGGGCCTTGAACTTTCCAAAAGCAAAGGCTTCTAGTTTTGGATCTTCTGTCTTAGTAAGAGAAGAAGGAGGTGTGCTTTGTTTATAGTTAATAACAGTTTGCAATTTTATAACAGATTTATATAGCAATTATATAGAAGATTGCAGAGCTCAGGTATTGAAAGATTATAAAAAGAGGAGGATAGCTTATGTTGGTACAGTGGGATGAACTTTCTCATGACAGGATAGCATCTCATGGAGCCAGGTGCTGGATTCTAGTACCTATGATGATTTCTCAGTCCCCGGTCCCCAGTATTGACTCATAATAACAATATGACCTAAAGTGCTGTATTTGTAGTGCTTCATCTCATTCCTCTGGTTCAATATTTATATAGAAAAGCAGAAATTAACAAGCATGATTCATAGAAAGCTACTGATTTGGATTTAAGGGATAGGTGTAAATTAACATGCTTGTATTTAGATATCATTTTAACCAGGATGTTAAAAATTCCTTTGAAGTTTTACATTTCTTGAGCCATGTGCTAGAGAAGCAGGAGGGAAACAAAATCTTGAGTTACGTAATAGCTTTATGTGCATTATTTATTAAGCTGTGCTGTGGCTGCTACATTTTCTTGCTAGCCCATAGTGAAAACAACGCCTCAGAGAAAATATTGTGTTTCTTGGTTGAGACTACCCTACTTGAGACGATTCACGTATATGGAGAAACTGTTGCCTGATAGTGAAAAATATATAAAAACTATTTCAATAAACAAAAACACAAAACTGTTTCATACAGTTATGGAAATAAAAAATAAAATGCAATTTAATTGCAGGGTTTTTTATTTGTCTAGTTAGAGCTGGAAATACAGTTTGTCTCCAAAACCTTTACTATAACTTAAATATTCACATGTCTATGGTAGGCACCTGTTATTTCAGCTGTAATAGGACATAGGGCTTCATGTTGACGCTCAGTCTAGTTCCATGACTGTTAATTATAAGCTTTTCCTAACACCATCGTGGGAATTTTGGATGGCTGATGGTGTGGTGCAGTTAGAGCCACAGCTCTTCAGTTACACATCTTTATTGTCACTGTAGTTATATGATATTTTATGTTTATTACTTGATGAGCTAACTGGCAAATGAAGGAGAGTGGAAGGGATATAAATAAGATGACAAGGCCCTCTTTCACACTTGTTTCTAGCAATTGCTGGAAGGGGCACCAAGGCTGGCAACTAGAAACTCAGATAATCTCTTGGGACCCCTAATTTTCAAGTTCCATGGAATATTTTGCATTAGGTGTCCTGGTTCATGACTTCCAGTTCCATTAATCTGCTGAATGAGCGAGAGATAACTTGCCTGGTTGCCTGGTATTTAAATTCAATTTGTGTTTTGCAGCATTATTTTCTACTTTTTGCAAGAAACATTATTATGGGGCATAATAAGAGAATATGCCCAAAGGGATCATATATTATTGTTTAATTTCATTATTGAAAGATACATTTTATAGTGTATATTTGAAAGAAGAGATGGTAAAGTTGCTGAGACATTACATTTAAGAAGGAAATGTGTGTCATGAAGCTGTTTATAGAAAACTGATAAACAATCTTTACTTGAATCAGTAAACATAGTTTTATGTCTGTTTCAGATGGAGCAAATTAAAAGGGCAAATAAACTGTTCACCAATGACTGTATATTTCTGAGAAAAACATTGAATATCCCTGTTATATCTGAGAAGCCTTTGCTGTTTAATGGACTTAACTCATTGGAGTCTCCAGAGAATGAAGCTGACACCCCCTCTTCTTGTGAAGATGGACCAGTGACAGTTCAGGAAGACAACTCTTCACCCAGTCCTCAAGAGCCTGACAATCAGCTCCCTCCACCCGAAGAATTATCTGCCAAAGATTTTCTACATAGACTGGACTTGCAGATTAAGATGTCCAAGCAGGCAGCTCGGAAACTAAAACCTGAAGATAACAGGTAAAGAAAAAAGAAAACTGCCTGCTTATTTAAACACATTTTGAGGGCTTGGTGTGGATAATACTTAGAACAGTAGCATACAAAACATAGAGTTACCCACTAAAGCACAGTACCGTTGGAAAGGGTTTACATTTTTTCCTGAAAATTTTGAGAATATTCAGGAAATTCCATTATTTGAGCTTCCATGTTACAGATTTGGTTAGGCAAATTCCAGATACTTTGATCAGCTCAGTGGCTAAAATTTTACACACACATACCTAGAGAACTGAAGTAATTCCGTTTTTAAAAACTTTGAGAAAAGCAAAAATACAAAAGACCAAAGACCTGTCCAGAGTTTAATCTTCCTGCCCTGCCCTGGTCTCAGCGATACTACAGTAGTACCTCGGGTTACATACGCTTCAGGTTACAGACTCTGCTAACCCAGAAACAGTACCTCGGGTTAAGAACTTTTGCCATCTCTCCTGGAACTTTTTCACCCGAGTTTATCAATAGAAAAGCTTGTAACTTAGAGGTTGTACTTGCATCTGCATATTTCTTATTTGCTACTGATCTATTTTTTTTCCCTTTTGTGGTATGGTTTTGTAGATTGTAAGTCTGAGGGTAGGGATTATATTATATTTCATTTTATGTAGTCAAAATATAAAGTCGTACCTTGGTTCTCAAACGCCTTGTGACTCGAACGTTTTGGCTCCTGAACACCGCAAACCCAGAAGTAAGTGTTGCGGTTTGTGAACTTTTTTTGGAAGCTGAACGTCTGACGCAACTTCCGATTGAGTGCAGAAACCCCCTACAGCCAATCGGAAGCCGCACCTTGGTTTTTGGAAGTCAAACGGACTTCCAGAATGGATAGCGTTGGAAAACCAAGGTACGACTGTAGACTTCTCACTGTATACAAAATGCTTGTGGGCTCGCTTGATACATTGCTGCTCGAAAATTGTGAAGATTTCCTACAGGGAATGACCATTCTGCTACATTCCTTAAATGCTTTACTTTGTGGAGTAAATTTTGTAAGCACCTGGAAACATTTTCACAAGCTTCCTTTTTTCTCAACAGGGAGGACGATGAGGAAAACTCCTATGCAACTTCTTATCAGCAGCAGTAGAAGATGACTGAAGAGCTGGAATCAAAACTGTTCTTAAAGAACTAAATATCTGAGGATTCAAAAGCAAACCTTTTGGATTGATTTATTATCGTGTACTTGTTACAAGTCGTATATAGGTAATTCCACTAACTATACTTGCACTACAATTATTTGACCTTCGCCTTCTGCAGGCCAATGTCCTTTTACTATACATTAATAAAGGAAGTGATCCTTCCGAAACTAGTAATTGCCTTCGTATTTCTGCTATGAAAATATATCCCTGAGACAACTCTGAATCAGGATCATTAGGAAACAGCTGTATATACTTCTAAGATAAAGTGTAAGGAAGATTAAATATTTATGATGAAAGTCATTATTATGGAGCCTTGAGATAGATAAGCCTGTCATGCAGATTTTGTGCATATCAGAGCTGACAGATGCATCTCTGAATATTTTTTTCTCCATGTGTGTGTACATGTGTCTTTATACAGATATAAAAATATGTATAGAAAGATATTTGTTCTTAAAATGAACCAGTTTTAACTGTTTTGGAAATCAGTTGAGGTTTTAAAGTATGTATGGCACAATACCTTGCTCGGAGACTTTTTTAAACAAAGGGAAGAACCTTGGTAAAAATGTATTTTTCTTTGTGTCAGGGTAATGTTCAAAACATAGATACTTGTGTGCAGATATATGTAGTTTTCATGTAATAAATGCAAAATGCACTTTAAGAAAGTGAATTGTCTTTGTTTTTCAGCCTATCTGTATAGAAAATACAGAATGTCTGGTGCTTTGCAAATACATTTCAAAAATATGCTTTTCTGTTTCATTTGAGTGTATTAAAATTTCCAAAGCTGTCAAAGTTTCTGCCTTTTTTCTAACTACTGCAGCTTTATTTTAAATACATTAATTTTATGACCATAAAGAAAAATGAATCTATTGATTATGCTTTTTTATTATTTATGCTTCTGAAAAACTGAAATGAGAAATTTAATATCTTGGTTGTGGAAAATGAATGAGGTTGCTATTGTATATGTTGGGGTTGGGGAACTTCAGGTTACAATATTCTGCTCCATCCGGCACTGCAATGATGGATAGAAGTCTCACAATTTGCTTGTGTCTGGAACTACTATTCATACAAATTATAAGGACCTTGGTGGGCACGTAATTCAAGGCTTGTCTCATCCCTTTACAATACATCCATGTGACCAGGATTCTGAAAGATCATCTCACCCCTTATATATACCGTATTTTTCTCTCTATAACACGCAGATTTTTTCTCCTAAAAAGGAAGGGGAAATGTCTGTGCGTGTTTTTGAGCGAATGTGTGGTCCCTGGAGCCGAAAAATCAGGCAAAAATCAAATCGCGCGTCTAGGAGAAGGGAAACCTGAAAAGAGGAAGCTGCTGCTTTCCTGCATTCTGCCTCAGGGTCTTACTGCTCACCCGCTTCTGTTTGTTACTGTGTTTGCTCAAATGGAACAAAGAGCAGGGAAAGCCCCTCCCCTCCAGGCAAGCAGAGGGGAAAGCAGAGTGTCGTTCCTTCCTCTCTGTGCTCCGGTGCTGCTGAAAACATGCAGGTGGGAGAGAGAGAGAGAGAGCTGGCTGGCTTGGGTGGGGGGAAACTTTTGCCTTCCTTTCCTCCCTCCCATTATATCCCTCTCCTGCATTCTTAGCCAGCTGCTTCTCTGCACACCCCTCTCGTGCTCCTTGTCCCTTCTGTGTTTTTCCTTCCCTCCCCACTTAAAATGTGGTTGCAAAGCATGGATCCACATGGATCCTCAGGATCTTTGCATTGGGTCACCCCAAATTCACCATCAGAGCACATAGCATGTCCATGGCTACAGCCTGCCCCCCCAAATCACGCACCCACTGTTGCCTGGGGCTGCAATGGTGCAAAAACGTGGTTACAAAGCATGGATCCACATGGATTCTCAGGATTTTTGCATTGGGTCACCCCAAATTCACCATCAGATCACATGTCTGTGGCCACAGCATGAAGCACAAAAATGATACATCCACTGTTTCATTCAGAATGTTTTTTCCCTTGTTTTCCTCCTCTAAAAACGATGTGCGTGTTATGGTCAGGTGCGTGTTATAGAGCGAAAAATACGGTAAATTTGATCACTGTGCTCTGCAGGCAAGGGCCTCCTACAGACACAGTCTTATCTGCTCTGTTCAGCACAATATAGGAATCTGGCCTTCAGTGTTGTGGCACCTACCCTTTGGAATTGCCTCCTATCAAATATCAGACAGTCACAGAGAGAATAAACACCATGGTGCATCTGCAGCAGCACAACCAGATGCCTTCATCTGCCCCAACTGCAACAAAGCATGTTTCTCCTGTATCAGTCTCTACAGCCACAGCAGGTGCTGCAGTCTTAACTTCACCCTCAAAGGCACAATCCTCCATTGTCTCCTGAGACAGATTGATGCCAGCAAACATACCCTCTTTCAACACGCCTTTTAAGCAGAGAGCTTTCCCAGTCTGCATCTGTATTGGAATTGTTTTTCGGTATTTTAATTGTTTTACCAGTTAGTGTTTGCTGCCCTGGGAAGAAGAGTGGGATATAAATGCAATTAATTGATTAATATATGTCCCTATTTAAAATCAAGTGCAGTACTTCTATTCTTCGATGGAACACAGCCATTCAGTGTCTCACAGCAGCCCTGAAGTCTGTTTTGAAATCAACTGCAAAGTTCTAAGGTTTTCATTTCAGATATCCCTGCTCCCCCCCCTGCTCCTTTTTATTCAAGCCCAGTGAAAGCTGTTGCCATAAGGATTGACGTTGGGGTGAAATGAATCTGCTTTAAGTTCTCCCTATAGATTTCCTGTCAACACTTCTTCACTTTCTTTGAAAGAGAAGCCTCCAGTGGAATTGTTTTGCACTTAGCAGGGGTGTTATGAAATACACTTACTTGCATCTCATAACACCATGCAGCTTGAAGAGAACAATTATCCTAGTGCCCAAAGTAATGGGTGAACGACATCTTTCGTATTTGTTTTAACCTCTGGAAACATGTTTAAAATACTTTCACATGCATATCTAGAGAAATTCATGAGGGATTGTGTCATTGAAGGCACTCGTGGACGGAGACAGTAATGTACAGTGGTGCCTCGCAAGACGAAAAGAATCCGTTCTGTGATTCTCTTCGTCTAGCGGTTTTTTCGTCTTGCGAAGCAAGCCCATTGACAGATTAGCGGATTAGCGCTATTAGCGGCTTTTAGCGGCTTATCTGCTGATCGGATCAGCTGATAAGCGGCTTAGCGGCTTAGAAAAAGGGGGGGAGGAAAAAAAACCAGCAGGAACTCTCAAGACATTGTTGTCTTGCGAAGCAAGCCCATAGGAAATTTGTTTTGCGAAGCTCTTTCGTCTAGCGAGTTTTCCGTCTTGCGAGGCATTCATCTTGTGGGGCACCACTGTATCTGAACACCAGTTGTTGGAAACCACAGGAGGAGAGCTTGCAGGTTTTCCAGAGGCACCTGGTTGGCCACTGAGAACAGGATGCTAGACTAGATTAGCCACTGGCCTCATCCAGCAGTCTATTTATGTTCTTAAATAGTATGTCTTTTCTGCAGGTTTTGTAAGTAAAAAAAAAAAAAAAAAAGGTAAAGGACCCCTGGATGGGTAAGTCCAGTTAAAGGCAACTATGGAATTGTGGCGCTCAACTCGCTTTCAGGCCAAGGGAGCCAGCGTTTGCCCACAGACAGCTTTCCACGTCATGTGGCCAGCAGGACTAAACTGCTGCTGGCACAATGGGACACCGTGATGGAAACCAGAGCACATGGAAATGCCATTTACCTTCCCGCCACAGTGGTACCTATTTATCTACTTGCACTGGCATGCTTTTGAATTGCTAGGTTGGCAGGAGCTGGGACAAAGCAATGGGAGCTCACCCAGTCGCAGGGATTCGAACCACCAATCTTCTGATCGGCAAGCCCAAGAGGCTCAGTGGTTTAGACCACAGCGCCACCCGCGTTTTTTAAGTGGCAGGTGTGGGTTTGGGCAGACTTCTGAAATAAAAGATTCTGAACTCTTCCTTGTCAGAATGATGATTTCTGGGAGATAGACATACTATTGTAGACATTGCATTCAGCTCCTAGCAGGCCCATTTAAATTAAGGAACCCAAATTAGTTATGTCCATCACTTTAAACGGATCTATTTTAAGCAGGAGTAGCAATAGCTACAAGTCACAGTTTCCACATTTTGTACAGATCCTTGGATATAGCCTTTCTGTTCTTACTGGCACCTGATCCAGCCTTTCTGAAATCAGTCGGAATAGGTTTCAAATAGGTTTTGCGTCACAAAATGTGTGTCTCACAAAAATGTGTCTCAAATGGCAGAGATTTCTCTCCACCCCCAATGCATGTTCATAGACGTCTATAATAATTTCCACAGTACAGGATCAGAGCCTTCAGAGAGGCGATGCACGAAAAAGAAGAAAACGAAAACCTGCGCCAATGTATCTTGTAGTAAAGCATTTAATAAAGTACAGTATCAGAAACAGGATTGTATTAGAAAAGTGTATTGTGAATGTAGTATACTTCTGTTACATTTGCCCGTCAGCCATAGTGAAGACACATCAAAATACCTAAATTCTAAAAGATACTTTGAATGTTAAAAAAAATATTAATGGTGCTGCGTGGGATTACAACTGGAGATGTACAGGATACATACTTCATTCCATGGAGGTGATAAGAGAAAATGCTTGCAAGCTGTGGTCTGAAAATTGCTACTAAAATGCTGTGATAGCAAAAGCCTCCAATTGTCAGGGTACCATATCAGGCATCTGCAGTGCTAATCGTGATGACCGAAATTGCTCACTTTGGCCTTTTAGCGCAAGCCACAGCCCTTCTGCACTGCAGGGTGATGAATGAGGCTGCCTCCTCTTCATAGCTGTCAACTTACAGATTTGAAAATAAGGGACCAGCAGTCTCGAAAATAAGGGATCAGCAGCCAAAATAATGGATTTTCAGAGCACAGGTATGTTCAACTTCTGAGCCCCTCCGAGCCAAAGGCAGAAAGCCCAGCCAGCAGCCAAACGAAGCCTCAAGCAGTGGTTCCCACAGCACAGCAACCCGGCAAAGGGGATGCAGCAAGGAAAACCACCGTCACCTCTCCACTGGGAAGCGCTGAGCAACGGCAAGTCCCCAGGCAACGCGGCCAATTTGATCGGCACAAGGCATGCAAGCTCCACCCCCCAGGCGTTCTTAGACTCATTGGGTTAGCAACGCAGCTGAGCAACGCAGCTGGGGCCTCCCTCCTCCCTGGCTGGCAGGGAGGGAGGGAGAGGAGCTGCTTCCTTTGAAACCCGGGAAATTTAAGGGACATCATCAATAAGGGACAGCAGTGGGACACGGCACTGGGATAAGGGACTTTCCCGCCAAATAAGGGACGGTTGACAGCTATGCTCCTCTTCGCATTGTCATCTCACACCATGAAAAGCTGTTGCGTTTGATGCAGCCTGACTGAGCCCATGCTTAGAAACGTGCACCGAACAAAAGCAGGGGGAAATGAACCTGCCGTTGTTGGTGCAACGTTCCCTCGCCATTAAAAAGACACTGGGTTGTATCCAATGCAGTGCTAAGTCACTTAGTGGTCTCCTTGTTAACTATGCTCAGTGGTAGAGTATTTGCCTTGCATGGAGAAGGTCCCAGGTTCATCCTCAGGTATCTCCAGGGGGGGGGGGGCTGCTGCCAGTCAGAGTAGACAATACTGAACTGGACTCAGTACAAGGCAGCTTCCTGTGCTTCAGTGTGTGTCAGAACAATGGCATGGACTGTTTCCTGCCAGCTCTTGCAAGTTGCTAGGTCAGGGATGGATCCATTCCACACAACTGGGCTGACAAATCTAGGAAACGCCATACATGGAGCCCCATTTTGTTTTTTCCACCAGTCTTTATTCTACTTTCTCCTCTTTCTCTATTCCTTAGTAGGAACCACAAAGAACTTTGCCCTTTTATCCCTCTGTTCCCCCTCCTCTGCACACAACTTCTCTGCATCTCGACAGCTTCTGCTACAACCTTCACGCTAAGGACTTGCAAATCTGCTTCTCTAGTACAAGTCTTGCTAATTCTCCAACACATCTCCAAGTCTCTTGTTGGAAAGAAAGCCTGGGGTCATCTTTACCTCCTTCCTTCATCACCTAAAATGCAAGCAAATTCTGCTTTTTGCTTCCAGCACCTCCAGGCTAGATCGGTTTCTTTCTATATGACTAGTGAAACTATTACCTGCATCTAGCATCCTGTGGTTAATGCCACCTCCTCCTATCACCTCCTTAAATCTTTCAAATGATGCCCTATAGCTATCTGCAATCGAGTTCATCATCCCACATCCTTCTCTTTAAAACCCACTCTTATTTCTGCCTTCCTCTGCTAAACTCAAAATTAGACTCTTTTCTTTTCTGCCCATTATGCAAAAGCTTGTTTGTCACTACTCCTGCTCCTACGCATATCTATCTTTGGTTAAAATGGGGAGCCTCTTACACCTCCTGTATCTGAGCTACATTCCTCTCCCTCTTTGGCATGCTACTCCCTATTCCCTTTATGTATCTTCTCAAAATTAACTTTTTCAGCAACCCCAGCCACACTGTCATCTGACCATTGCCATCTAGCTGTTCTTTTAGTGGGAAATTGCAGTCAGCCATAACTATGAATGAGTGCTAGTTAATGCACGAAGGGGTTAAGATCAGAGAGGTCTATTCCTAGACTCAGACCACACCATCTCACCTCCTCCTTCTCTTCTCTCACTCTATTTGCACCATGTAGCCAACCAGGAAGGACTTGCCTGAGCTTGCTCCAACCTCAGACTGCTTGCTTGAAACCACCTTTCTGTATTTTGTACCCAGGAGTATTCCGCTTGTGTTCTCCTTGCGGTCGCATGGAACAACACATGAATCAGAACTTTTGATTTGGTAAGTATTTTAACCTTACTTAAGTGTGTAGTCTGTAGGGATAGAGAGAGGTGCAAGCACAGTAAGCAGACGAAATGGGATATGAAAACAACCTATGTTCCCATGCTATACTGCTGCTTAACTCTTTGGCTGTTTTAAACTCCGCTGGGGAGTGTGTTAAACCCCATGTTTTGAAGCCAGGCATCCAGCCAATTCTTTTGTTAATAACCCACACGTGGGTCACACAGCTCTAATCCCCCCCCACTTTTCCCCATTCCTTTTTTCTTTCCAGGTACAGTAAGTCCTCTTTGGAGCCCCACATGTGTGGTCTGCACAGTGTCTAGCACATGCAAACCACTACACAACTAAAGTAGTCGCCAGAATTCTACTCATAGCTGCAACAATCCCAGGAAGGCTTTAAAATGTGTGGCAACTTTCTCTTCTACAACAGGGGAATGGACTGGGTGCAGAAGTATTTTCTTTTGTCTGCCCTGATTCTTCAAACAGTCAACTTCACTCAATGCCCCATAGGTTCTATTATTATAAAAGGAGAGAGGGAAAATGTCTCTATTTTGCTTTCTACACACAATGTCTAATCTTATTTACTTCTAAGTTTGTTCTGGGTATAAGCTTTCATGTGCATGCACATGAAAGCTTATACCCAGAACAAACTTAGTTGGTCTCTAAGGTGCTACTGGACAATTTTTAAATTTGTTTTGACTGCATCAGACCAACACAGCTACCTACCTGAATCTTATTTACTTCTATCACGTCCTGCCTTAGTCACATTTTTTCTGAACTCCAAAGCCCCAGATATTGTAACCTTTCCTCATGGTGGGGGGAATGTTTATTTCTTTTCTCACTTATTTCTTCTCTCTTTTAATACTCATCAAGCCATTTCCCTTGCACAACTGGAAAGCCCATGTGTTGTTGTTGTTTTATTGCATTGTTGTTTCTTCTTCCCACTTTTTACAGTCATGATTATGGTAAATCAGTTGTTCCCCAAAGCTGTGTGCCACAACATACCACAGTAGAACCAACACAAGGAGTTACTGGTAAGTAGTGAAATCATGAAAGTCCCCCCTGGACTCCAAATCCCCATCTGCAAAAGAGGCTGCCTGCTGCAACTCTGCATGATATCCAACTCTGGTCTTAGTCCCGTCCCCCCAGCCAATCTCTGCTTCTGAAAGGGCAGATTATTCTGTCACAACAATTCAGGATATGTGATTGGATCATTCAGCTATTCCTGAGGCAGCGGCAGCAGAATAGCCTGTCCTCTGATGAAGCTGATCATTGTCTCTTTGCATGTGTCACTGGAAACAGGCATGCCTAGGGCAATTTGGAGGCACGTTCAAAATTCATTTAAGCTTTATTTTTTTAAAAAGACATGCTTCCCACACACTGCATAACTGTATCTGCTTAGGTGTAAGAGGGATATAGACCTGATAAAAGTATGCTTCATCTCTTAGACATTTGGAAAACACTGGGTTGCATTCAACTTGACCAGGGTTTCCCAAACATGGGTCTCCAGCTGTTTTTCGACTACAACTCCCATCATTCCAAGCTAGCAGGACCAGTGGTCTGGGATGATGGGAATTGTAGTCCCAAAACAGCTGGAGACCCAAGTTTGGGAAACCCTGAAGTAGACCCACAGAACTTAACACATAAAAGTTAGCCATGCCTATTAACTTCAGTGGGTCTCCTCTGAGTAGGACTAACACTGGATACAGTCCATTTTGCTAAATGGCCATTCAATCTCCAACAAGCTTGAGGGTATAACAGCAATTTCCTTCGATGCAGGCCAAAAGTTCAAAACTTTGCATGGTCTGACTGGCAGAAGTGATGAGCAACCTATATTGATATTGACACCTCTCATCCTAAGCACACTTCTAATTCTAGGTTCCTCAAACGCTTTGTCTTTAAATTTCTCCTCCTCCTCCTCATAAATTAACAGCTATTTACATGTGCCATTAGGCTACTCACATCAAGAATTCCATTCTTTATACATGCAGAGAAATAACACTTATTAAAGAACTATGAAGGTGTGTTAATGACAACATTGCTGGTGTACCTGACCATAGCAATGCCGTGACACAACAGCTCCTTCTCCCTGTAAGATCTACTTTAAAGGCTTGATGCAGTGTGTCGAACATGTAGCAGCTACTCAGTGGCACACAGACAGGGACACAATACAGAATGCACCAAACAGCGAGGAAATGGCGACATACCAATTCAAACGGGACCATCTTTGACACAAAAGAATAGGAACGACAAATGGGAACCCGATTGTGAGATTTCTTAATATTTAGTTGCATCGTTCTCATCCTAATAATGCCCTTTGCAAATGCAGAGAGTGGCATCTCTACAAAGCCACTGAATGGTGGAACAAGTTGGCGGATGCTGGGCGTGAGGGGGAAGAGATATTTTCCAAAAGCATCCGCCTTCCCTAGAGGATGTCAAAAATTAGGCTAACGGCAACATGATGCCAGCATTTTACCCTGTTGACTAGAAAGTGGGCAGCAAAAAAACCCTGCCTTAAGTGGAATGGTTGATGTGCAGGGGAAAATGAAGATGCAGTCATAGTGGGTTGTGAACCAAGGCTTTTCACCTGGAAGAAATTCAGTACAACGCAGAGAATACTTTCTAATAATCTTGGGGTGAGAGGGCAGGGAGAAAGGAGGTTGTACTAGGTGTGGGTGAAGCTCGGCTAGAATTTCCTACAGCTTCAAGAGACGTCCCCTTTCCTGCTCTTTACAGGCTGCCATAGATACGTTTGATCACGTCTGCCTCTTCTTTATCCAGGATGCCCTTGTCGACGTAAGCGTCGGCTTGCTGGTCGATGAAGTCTCGCAGCTTAGAAAGATCGTAATCTGGAACACAAGAAAGGATTCATGCAGCAAGCCTCCTCTGAGTCAGTTTCTCCCAGTAAACATAACGTTTTCATTGCCAAGGGAGGGTTTTAAAAAGTTTTTGCGACGGTTTCCTAGCGCCTCTAGAAGTTCCCAGTTCTTTTAGCACAGCACAGTGTAGCAGCGAAGCCAAACTTCAACCATTGTCCAAACCAGAGATGGTGGTTAAGCTTCAACTCCTTAACCACACCGTGTAGCCTAATTTTGCCTGATGGTCGAGGGATAGAGACTTTATTCAGGATCCCGGGTCCAGGTGACACACTAAGTCAAACCTGGACTTAGAGGTTGTGATGTATTGTGCTGAAAGAGCTGGGGAGCAGAAGAGGCAGTGCCGGATTTATGTATAAGCTAAACAAGCTATAGTTTAGGGCCCCACTCTCTTGGGGGCCCCCAAAAAATTAAAGGAAAAAAAAGCTGGATGTACATTTCCAAAATATAAGATAAAAAACAAAATAAAACCTACATACAGCAACAGTGTTCTGTGTTGTGTAGGCTCCTATGATGTAAGTAATGGGCCCCTCCTGCTAGCCTGCTCCCTAAAATATCACTGGTTTGCTCATTTCTATATATAGGGTGCCTACATTCTGCATGTGCAAAGGGCTTTAGATACCTATTGGGTCCATAAATTACCATATAGCATATAGGTAAAGGTAAAGGTACCCCTGACCGTTAGGTCCAGTCGCGGACGACTCTGGGGCTGCTGCGCTCATCTCGCTTTATTGGCTGAGGGAGCTGGCATTTGTCTGCAGACAGTTTTTCTGGGCCATGTGGCCAGCACGACTAAGCTGCTTCTGGCGAACCAGAGCAGCGCACGGAAATGCTGTTTACCTTCCCACCGGAGTGGTACCTATTTATCTACTTGCACTTTGATGTGCATTCGAACTGCTAGGTTGGCAGGAGCAGGGACCAAGCAACGGGAGCTCACCCTGTTGCGGGGATTCGAACCACTGACCTTCTGCTCAGCAAGTCCTAGGGTCTGTGGTTTAGATATATGTGGTTTATATACAGGATATATTCAACACAAAAACAGTGACAATTTGTTGTTGACAAAGGACAGCTGGACATATAAAGGGCCCCATTACCTTCAGTAGCTTAGGGCCTCATCAAACCTAAATCTTGCCCTGCAAACGCCTCTTCAGAGCACACCTGCACAGTCTCTGTAAGCCACAGTCTGGCTTCCCATGACAGGTGAATGCAGCATGTGGGATGTAACCCTACATTAATTTCCAGCCTAGAAATTTGTAGGACTCCCCTTCAATTTGTATATTCAGATCAGCGTACTGTGAAAATATCTGCAAACACAAAAGATAATGACCAAGCCATCACATTTCACAGCACTCGCTTTCCAGGGCCGTTTAGAGAAACCGGATAATTGCTCAGTTCATTTGTCTGAATTGAATGTGAAAAAGGCCACCCTGTCACTTAGTTCACATTCATTGCAGCATTCGGCCCAACATTCCAGATGACAGGGGCAAATATATGTGGAATAAGGTCTTTGCAAATTTGCAGATTACGGCTAATTTGGTAAATATGTTTCACGGCACTCTAATAATTAACAGACAAAGCATGTCGCTTATCTCTGTTAAGTTTGGTGGAAAAGTATCGTAATGGGCACATTAACAAAAAAACAGCAATATCTTCCCATCTGCTGTCTCAATTAACACTGATGCCTAAGGACCACTGTTGTACCATTTCCCCAGGCGCGATCGCAGAGCTTTTCAGATTAATAATTCAAATACCATTGCCAAGTTTGTACTTGCTGTGCCATCTCATATCGCTCTCCCCTTCCTCCCTTCCTTGAGTCTCCTTTCAGATTTTCTTCCATTAACTCTATACGAATCTACACTAGCATCACATACGAATATTACACACTTCATTCTCAGAATTGTGTGCTCAAGTCTTTAATTTCATCTTGTTCCAGTTTTGTTTAATGGAACGATTAATGTTTGTGCAACAGATCTGTGGTCAAATGTTTGTGGAGCACGGAGACCTAAGTCTGCAGGCAGATGCAAAACAGCAAAAACAATACAAATCTAAATGCTGGCAGCCCAGTACCTTGAAATGAGAATTATTTAGGGTGCAATGTTACAGCAACAGCTGCTTCCCATTGGGTCTGGTAGGGCAGAAGGGAGGGAGACCAAACGGTAGGTGGAGCTGGAGTCAATGACAGGCAGAGCCTTTCCCCTGATTGGTTGTAAGCCAGAACTCAGGCAGGTGGGACCTGCTGAGCTTGGTGGGAAAATTGCCCTGATAAACCTTCCTCCAGTCCAATCCTATATACATATTTACCTGGAGTAAGCCTTATTGAACTCAAGGGAGCCTAGCTCAGAGCAGGCATGCCTAGGACGACACTATCAATGTATGAGATAATTTTCTTTATTTTTCTTTAAATTAAACCATCTATCTACCTGCATATAATTAAAAAACCCCCACCATGAAATCAAGATAACAAACTTTTTATAAAAGAATGGAAATGGTTTATGGAATATTTACAAAAAAAACTGTAAACAGATAAGAACATTGGCAGGATTATTGTAATAACCTGCAGTTTTATAGGAATATATATTTAAGGTAGATGAATAAATGAGCAAATTAAGTTAATTTGGATATGCAGAAAATATTAAAAAATAAATTTATGGAACCATAGAAATAGGGGGAAGGAAGTCAAGTTCTGAAATGTTAAAATGAATGTAAAATTATTGAAATGTATAAAACTGAATTTCAATGTATGTGTGATATATATATATATATATATATATGTAAATAAATATATATATATATATATGTAAATAACATGGTACATAATTTCCGTTGTACAAATGTAGGTAGAGAACAACCTTAATTTCATTTCTTGAAAGGAATGTTTCTTATTTATGCCAGCAAATCAGCCCATAGAGTCAGTGGCGTAGTGTGAGGTGTGCACAGGGGCGGTTGCCCCGGGCTCAAAATCACAAAAGAGTTTCTCCCACTCTACCTTCTTTCTTTCCTTGCTTGTTGTGCTTCTTTAGCCATTCTATGTTCTTTCTGATGGCTTCCAAATATGCCTCTGCTTTCCCTTCAAGAGAAAGAGAAAAGAGAAATGAAATTATTTAGTACCAAGTCCAAATATTCAGGGTAGCTATAGGCAAATAGAGATGGGGGTGGGAATCATTTTGGTTCTCGTTTAAAGCGAAATATACCAAATCCACTTTCCAATCTGAGATCTAAAACACAACTATCCTTCGAAATTCACACTTACAGTGATACCTTGGGTTATGTACTTAATTCGTTCTGGAGGTCTTTTCTTAACCTGAAACTGTTCTTAATCTGAGGTACCACTTTAGCTAATGGGGCCTCCCACTGCCATCGTGCTGCCGGAGCACGATTTCTGTTCTCATCCTGAAGCAAAATTCTTAACCCGAGGTACTATTTCTGGGTTAGCGGAGTCTGTAACCTGAAGCGTATGTAACCCAAGGTACCACTGTATATGAATTTTATGATGCAGTTCTCCAACCAAACGAAATGTTCACAAAAAGGCCTATTTTAGGGGGAAGTTATGCATAAAAATGAACTAATATTATTAACAACACATTTATTACGCACCCTTCACCATAAGTTCCTAGGGCAGGTTACTACAATCTAAAACACAATGTTAAAAATAACTTTTAAGGACTATAACTTTAACAAAACGTATTACAATAAAATGAAATAAAAAGGGTGGGTCCTGAAAAATAACATACAAAAATGCATCAGATTAGGAGAAATTGCTTGTATAAATTTGTACGTGAATCAGAACTGCATACAAAAACATGTTTCATTACAAAAATGCTGAAAAATTTTCATGAGGATTTTAAAAGAAGCAAATTGCTGTAGAAATGTGGAGTACTGAGTTTACAATTGGAAAAACAAACAGAACTGAGAAAACTGTGACTAGTAGATCTAACTGTTCTTATATGCAGTGATTCATTACAGCATGTCTTGAACACAATCTATCATTAGAATTTGGGAAGGTACATTTTAAAAGGAACTAGCTCTAGTTCAAGTTCAATGTGCCCAAAAGGAAACATCACACATATAGACTTCCGGGGTTGACGCGATCTGGGAATGGCGGATTCCCTCCGAGCTCCGGAGGGAATCGGCTCAGCAGGGGACGGGTCTTTGCCGTGCCGGCGACACGGGGACCCTTAAAACCGCAGGCGCGGAATGCCTGCGGACTGAAGACTCGGCGGGTGCCTTAAGCGCCCCCCCTGATTCGCGAAGAGCCTTTTTAAAGGCTGCGGAGGGGATACGGGGGGTGGCGCGGCACTGAGAGTCCATCGCTACCTCTGCTGAGCGAAGCCGCGAGCCATGACCGGAGAGCGCTGACTTCCTTCCTTGAAATTCGGCTGAAAAAACAACCCGTGAGTAATTTGGACTTGGCTTTTAAGAAATTTATCCACTGAATTTGAGACGATCGGGGGATGTGCTAAAAGGAAGTCCGCACCCCCTACCTTGCAGACGATCTAGAGCAACGAAAAAAGAACTAAGCTGGAGTGCCTACCCTGTAAAGGGTGAGTTTTAAAAAAAAGACAGTAACTTCCAAGATTTGGAAATTTTGAGCAGGAGAGAGGAGTGTTGGATGTTTTATGTTCTGTTGTAAACAACCCCCCCTCCCGGGCCCGGGAGCGTCCTGCTTTGGAGCTGGTTTAAGAAGTGCAGAGTTTGACAGCTGTCAAAGCTGGCAAACGGACTGTTAATAGTGGAAAATTGCTACCTAAGTTACCTCTGGATTAAAAAGAGTTACAATTGATCTAAAATTGTTGGAAATAAAGAAACAATAACAAGACAGAGGACTGTTGGGGAAAAGAATACTAAGTAACCAGATTCCCTCTAGAGGGAATTCTGTGGAATTACAATGGCTGTGGATGGAAAGATACTGGGAGAAATCGAAAGGATGTTTTATTTGGTTGGAATCTTACAAGAGCAGACTACGGCTATGAGTGAACAATTGATGACCTTGACTTCTGAAACAAGTAGTCCTGCTGAATGTAAAGAGGACCTCAATGAGAAAGAATCCACAGCTGAACCAGAAATGATAATAAAAGCAGAGGAGAAGACAAAACAAGAAAGAGAAGAAGTGATGTGGGAAAATACTGAGCAGAAGCTGACGCCTGTGGAATACAAACAAGGAGATTATTGGAGTAAATCTACTATAAATCCACGAAAGATGCAGAAGACGAAAGTGGAGGCCCTGGGAATCTATGAAATTAAGGAATTTAAAATAAAGAAATATAATTGGGGCCTCCACATAGACTCTGACTTTGATTACCTTCAAGATTCATGCCTTGTGGAAACTCTTCAGCAGCTGTTTGCAAATATGGGAAGAGACTTTGGATTGAAGGTGAAAGAACTCCTTCGAGATGTGACGACTGGCATAAAGGGTTACCAACAAGACCGGCGGAGAGGGACTGAAAGAGACTGGAGGGCCTCGGACGTGAGGAACCCGGGCTAAGAACTGTTATTTTGGACATGCTTTGGGAAGGGACGCAAACCGGGGATGGGAGGGAGGGAAAAATTAAGTTCTAACAACACTCATGATTATGGGATTTGGTTAAAAAGATCATTATTCAAGACAAAATGGGAAATCGATGGAAGGGAATTGAGGTCCAACTTAGAAAAAATTAATTTTGTTTGCTTTTATAAAAGGACTAATATTAGGACAGGGAAATGCCAATTTGCTGACATAAATTTGGAAATGGGGATGCAAGAGAGGGGGTAGGGGGAAGTCAATGACCAGGGTTAGGAAATAATATCTTCGGGAAAGTATATATGTTTGTTGTTGTTTCCTTTTTTTTTTCTTTGTTTATGTGTTTATTTGTTTTTTGTGTTTTTGTTTTTGTCTATATAAAATGTGAAAACCCAATAAAAATTTTATTTAAAAAAAAAAAAAACAAAAGGAAACATCATAGTTCATATTTGCTCCTTTACGAAAAGAACTAGTTTGGTTCACAGTCAGTTCAAATTTACCCACATAACCCTTGGCATGCACCCCCCCCCAAAAAAATCAGCATTCAGAATGTTACAAGCTGCTGCGCAATATAGACTAAGAAAACGTCAAAACACACACAAAGTGGAATGTAAATTATATAATTTAATTTATCCTCCCCCAAATTATTATTTTAAGCTTAAAGGTCTAAAGAGTCTCAATAATAAAACAAAACAAATACCCACACACACACACATACAAGAAAATGAACTGGAAGATGAACTCATTCTAAGTTCTACCCCTAAAATTAACTAATTCACACTCCTATCGCTCGGCAAGAATAGGAACTACTTTCGGGGATAGTTCAGAGAATTTTGAACTAATTTGGTGAATTTATTAAACCAAACCAGTCAGTTCCAAACACTGTTCTTAAGCTTGCAGCATGGGTTGGGGAGCAACACTGAGATGGGTCTCAGTGCCACAGTCCACCCAGGGCCTCCTCATTTGCCCATCCTGCCTCTGGCTGTACCATGGCCTTTTGGTTGGACCAATGTCATCACTAAGAGCATAAGAACACAAGAAAGGCCCTGCTGGGGCAGACCAAGGACCCATCTACTCCAGCATTCTGCTCACATGGCCAACCAGATGTCTATGAAAAGCCCCCAAGCAGGACCTCAATGCAACCGTGTGCTTCAACTCATGATCCCCAGCATTCAGAGGCATACTCCCTCCAGCAGTGGAGGCAGAGAGAACACAGCCCTTGTGAATGGGGTAACTGTGCCCCTGAAGGACCAGGTGCGCAGCTTGGGAGTCATTCTGGGCTCATAGCTGTCCATGGAGGCGCAGGTCAATTCTGTGTCCTGGGCAGCTGTCTACCAGCTCCACCTGGTATGCAGGCTGAGACCCTACCTGCCCACGGACTGTCTTGCCAGAGTGGTGCATGCTCTGGTTATCTCCTGCTTGGACTAATGCAATGTGATGTGTGTGGGCTACCTTTGAAGGTGACTTGGAAACTATAGCTAATCCAGAATGTGGCTGCAAGACTGGGAGTGGCTGCAGGGACCATATAACACCGGTCTTGAAGGATCTGCACTGGCTCACAGTACGTTTCTGAGCACAATTCAAAGTGTTGGTGCTGACCTTAAAAGCCCTATATAGCCTCAGCCCAGTATACCTGAAGGAGCGTCTCCAACCCCATCGTTCTACCCGGACTCTGAGGTCCACCTTCAAGGGCCTTCTGATGGTTCCCTGACTGCGAGAAGTGAGGTTACAGGAAACCAGGCAGAGGGCCTTCTTGGTGGTGGCGCCTGGCCTGTGCAGCGCCCTCCCATCAGATGTCAAGGAAATAAGCAACTATCTGACTTTTAGAAGGCATCTGAAGGAAGCCCTGTTTAGGGAGGTTTTTAATGTTTGATGTTTTATTCTGTTTTAATATTCTGTTGGGAGCCACCCAGAGTGGCTGGGGAAACCCAGCCCGATGGGCGGGGTATAAGTAAACTATTTTTATTCTTGTACAGTTGCTGGGAATACCTCTGTGAGAGGTAAACTTCAGTGCCCGGGATTCTCTGAGGGAAAGAAGGAGGGTCAGACGCTTGGCAGCTGCCTGAGGTTGCCCAGTGGTGCCCTGGGCCTGGCAGAGAGAGCGTTCCTGGAGCCCAGAGCCCATTGGCTCCAGTTCTTGGCCAGACTCTGACCTCACAGCCAGCTGTGGAATCCTGGGGAATGTTTTGTTTCCTCGGAGGCCAGGTGAGCTGCTTGAAAGGATCTCTGGCTAAGCTGAAAGCCCAGTCAGTTGGAGCAGTTAGCAGCCATTCAGATCACTTCTCCTGTTCTTGTCTTGAAAGCTGTGCAGATGGACTGACTGACTTTCTGGACATCTTCAGTTTTCTACCCCCATGGAACAATGTGCTGCTGGTTGCGCAGAAGGTAAAATCATGGGAAAGAGGGGAGACATCCTGAAGATTCATGTCCCCACCACATGCCCAGTTTTTAAAGATGCTCCTTGGACCAAGGACCTTGGTTATTTGACCATTGCTAGTATCATGTTGGGTGTAATGTGAGCCAGCAATTTTCCCAGGGAGTTTTCTGATTAGTTTTCTGAGTTTTCTTTTTTTGTCACCATCCAAATTGCAGCAGAATTACCATCCTCCCATCCCAAATATTCAGGAGAATGCTCCCTCCCCCACCAATCTCACCACCCACAAATAGGATGGTTCCTGGTATGTTTCTGAGCACAATTCAAAGTGTTGATGCTGACCGTTAAAGCCCTAAATGTCCTCAGCCCAGTCTCTGCCCCCATCGTTCAGCCCAGACACAGAGATCCAGCTCTGAGGGCCTTCTGGCGGTTCCCTCATTGTGAGAAGTGAAGTTACAGAGAACCAGGCAGAGGGCCTTCTCGGTAGTGGTGCCTGCCCTGCAGAACGCCCTCCCATCAGATGTCAAGGAAATAAACAACAATCTGACTTTTAGAAGACATCTGAAGGCAGCCCTGTTTAGGGAAGTTTTTAATGCTTGATGTTTTATTGTATTTTTAATATTTTGTTGGAAGCTGCCCAGAGCGGCTGGGGCAGCCCAGTCAGATGGGCCGCATATAAACAATAAAATAATTATGATTAGTAGCAGCAGCAGCAACAACAACAACAACAGAGAGCCTTAACAGAAGAACAGCCCTGCAAGATCAGGCCAGGAGCCCGTCTTTCCACCAGATGCCTCTAGGAAGTCTGCAGGTGGGACCTCAGTGCAACAGTGCTCTTCCCACTGAGCATAACAGCCCTATCGGCTCCCCTCTATCAGCTCTCCACAAGTGCAGTCCACAGATGTGCATGGGAGCAGGAGCTGCTTAGAAAGTGAAGCCATAGCATGCAAAGTTGAAGAGAGAAGGAAAGAGTCAGGCAGCAGACAACAGACAGGGCGTTAGAAACAGAGGAGAAAGAATAGTGGGAGCCGTGACTTAAATTAGTGCTTAAAATTCTATACTGCCGTGAGTCATTGTGTCTACAGGGCAACCAGGACAAAAGGTAACCTAATGTGGTCTCCAGTGGAATATAATAGTTTAATGGATTCTGATCGCTTAACTTTGCTGGAGCTTCACAGATGAAATCTGGTCCCATTTGGTCTGTGTGGCTCATTCCCTCAAGAGCCGGTAATTTGAAGAACAGGTGAATTAAGCGCTAGCAGTGGGATAATTTTTTTTTTGTTTCGAAGAGCATAGAAAACCACGCTATGGTGAAGAATGCAACAGCCCAACTCCCTCCGATTTATTATCATGCAAGTCCAGTGAATTCAATAGGGGTTGTGAATTAAATGGGAGTAGAGTTGAACATATGTGGTGAATTAGCTTTAAATAAAGTATGTATTTACCGCTTCAGTGTCACCCAGGAGGATCTTTTGGTTTTTATGTCAATTTTCCGCCAGCAGATGTCAAACCTGCTATTCCAGAAATAAAGGCTAATTCCTGGGTTGCTGCTATTAAAATGCATAGCCAATTGGCAGCAGAATATATATAATTAGTCTCGACCCGTAGCAAATCATTTGAAATACGTATGGTATTCTGGTTAACTCTGTCAACTTTGCTTAATTAGGATGTAGACTGCATACATGAAATTTGCATATATATATATTTTAAAAAAATAAATCTATGGTTTCAACAAATTAACAATATTCTGATCCTGGCGTACAAGACAGTCACTCAAAAGGAAGAAAGAAAAGCAGTTATTCACGAATCGGGTCCTCCCTTAAAGAGGGCATGTATTGTGGTGAGACCTGGACAGCCGACACCCTGTGTTGTGGGTGAGTACGATTGGTCAGCCACAACACCTGATTGGTAGGTCCCTCGAAGTTGGGTGCAATCTGGCCAATGGGACACAGTCCAAATAGTTTGAGGGACCTATTTATGCCCATGCACGTGACCCAGAGCTTCGTCTTTCAGTGCTTGCATTCGGAACACCCACCCACCTCTCCCTACTTTAGGGCTGTGTGCTTGACCTTGCTATGCCGTTGTGTGTCGTCTGTCGTTGGGACAGGGGCACAGCAGGAATTTTCCCCACTTGGCTGATTGGCTGTTGCCATTTTGGTTTTGCCTGCCACGTAGCAAATCATCACAACTTGTAAGGTTGCGGGTAGGCTATGGTTCAGGTGACAGGGATGGGAGAACGCTCTTGCCATCCTTATGTGAAGGGTATTCCGTTAAAGGAATCCAGGGACTCGATGGTTTGGTCAACCCCTGAGAGGGGGTTGTGCCCGTGCCTGAGTCCAGGGGGATATTTGGGTGGCGGAGTTAGCCTGTTCCCGGCTTTCCGCTTATCCAGGTGTTCACCCTTGGCTGACCTATGCTGGAACCTGGGTCAGCGCTACCTGCATGGCAGGGAGCTAGTCGAACCCGAACCTATGCAACCAGTCACTTTCTGTAATCAATAAAATTGTGGCCTAAATTCTGCCAAAAACCAAACCAAAATTTGAGACATGTGTGAATTTATTTAGGGGGGAGGTTTCTGGGTCTGAACACGCAAATGCCTGTTATTTGGTGACTGAAGCTTTGAGGGCAGAGAGTTGCATAGGTCTTCTCAATGGCCACTATGTTTTGCTCAGAATTCCCTGGGTGGAGTGTGGTTCTGGGGCATTCGGGGGGGGGGATGGCAGCTGTTATCCCCCCACTCAAATATCCCACAGTAGACTTCTTCAGCACGAGACCCTCCAGATATTGTTGGCAGAAGCTACTTGCTGAGTGGGGTAAAGAGGTTATGCAAACTTTGTGGCAGATGAGTCGCTGTTGTTTACTGGGAGCGGAAAGGGAAGGTGCAAGCTGGTGGGCAGTTCAGCACATGGCAAACTCGCCAGCAGGCATGCCAGTTTGCTCTTATGGGTACGTTTGCACCACGATGACCTCCCTGCCACCTCTAACTCTCTGCAAGCAACAGCGAGTCACCTGCTGCAAAAATTGCATAGCAGTTCCACCCCAGAATGGAAACTGCTTCTAACTGGTTGACGGCAGCTCCCATCAAGCACCAGAGCCTGAAATTGGGCCAAAGATTCCTGCATTGCAGCGGGTTGAACTAAATGACCCTTGTGATCCCTTCCAACTCTACAATTCTATGACCATTGGCTGTGCTAGCTGGGTCTGATGGGATCTGGAGTCCAACAACATTCGGAGGGCACCAAGTTGGGAACCTAGAATGTCCTAGAATGTCTCCTGGATAAAGTGAGGGAGAGAAATTGTGGCCGCCAGCCACCAACCACCAAGAGGGATGCAGCTACATTTTTGTGGCAAGGGTTATAAAACCGAGTAGAAAGGGAAACACAACAACAAAGGTCTGTTGCAGGGGTCAGCAACTTTTGTCAGCTGTGGGCCAGTCCACTGTCCCTCAGACCATTTGAGGGGCCAGACCATATTTTGAAAAAACACACGAACGAATTCCTATGCCCCACAAATAACCCAGAGATGCATTTTAAATAAAAGGACACATTCTACTCATGTAAAAACATGCTGATTCCCAGACCATCCGTGGGCCGGATTTAGGCGGCGATTGGGCCAGATCCGGCCCCCAGGCCTTAGGCTGCCTACCCCTGGTCTGTTGCAATTATAAGCTGATTATTATTTTTTGCACACACCCCTCCCAAAAGATTGGTCAAAGTGCCCCCCACTCCTGACACCTGCAAATGGAGGAGCATTATTTTTGTATGAGGGCAGGGAATAAATTGTATCATCGTCAAAATCGCAGATCAGACATCACTGCCAAGTTTCTGTTTAGCCATTCACTACATACAAGTTTGCGCAAGTGGTGATGTGGAGAAGGGATGTTGAAAGCCTCCACCTCATCCATCATATGGGCACTTTGTTCTGAGCCATTCAGCGGGCAGCATTATGCGCTGGAAATCGACTTGCAGACGTTGGTTTTTTACAGCACCTCTCATGTTACAGACCAATCAATATGCCCGGCCCAGACTATTGAGCTCCCTAATGATTTTACGTTCTTAAAAAGGGATAGATGCAATTAGGTGAAAATCTTTAGCTATAGTGCTGCACTGAATGTATTGAATTTAGGTCGCAAAAGTAGCATTCGGAGCCTGAAAGAAAAAATAAAGGACGCTAATTGCTCCGAATTCAGTATATCAACCCCAGTTATACTGCGTTGCTTAGACCAGAGGCTCAACATTGCTTTCCTGTTTCCTTCTATTTAGGGCTAAAAGCATTAATCAATCATTTGATGTGATAATCTTATGGCTGATTTATTGTTCACGTTTGTGACTTGCTCTCCTAGGAACTCAGCACAGTACTATATGTGAGGCCATTTACTCATTGCAACAGCCTCATGTCGTTGCTTGGGCACTGACAGCTGCCCAGTCAGACCTGAGAAATGGAAACCACAGGCAAGGGGTTGGAACCAGTTGATACTGCTGTTCTCCAGGCAAAGTCCCACCCTGACATGGAAGACTTTGAGCTCAGTCAAAGGTGTGATGCAGCAGCCAAAAAAAGCTCATGCAATTATAGGATGCATCAACAGAAGTATCTTGTACAGATCAAGGGAAGTAATAAAAAAGGTAAAGGGACCCCTGACCATTAGGTTCAGTCGTGACCAACTCTGGGGTTGCGGCGCTCATCTTGCTTTATTGGCCGAGGGAGCCGGCGTACAGCTTCCGGGTCATGTGGCCAGCATGACTAAGCCACTTCTGGCGAACCAGAGCAGCGCATGGAAACGCCGTTTACCTTCCTGCTGGAGCGGTACCTATTTATCTACTTGCACTTTGATGTGCTTTCGAACTGCTAGGTTGGCAGGAGCAGGGACCGAGCAACGGGAGCTCACCCCGTCGTGGGGATTCGAACCACCGACCTTCTGATCAGCAAGTCCTAGGCTCTGTGGTTTAATCCACAGTGCCACCCGCTTCCACTCTATTCTACCTTGGTCAGACCCCATCTTCAAGTACCATGTCCAGTTCTGGGTGCCACAATTTAAGAAGGATATTGACAAGCAGAGGAGGGTGACCAAGTTGATAAATGGTCTGGATATCGAGCCTTATGAGGAACACTTGAGGGCGTTGAGGATGTCTAAGCCTGGAGAAGAGATGACTGAGAGGTGATATGATAGACATCTTCAAATATCTGAAGGGCGGTGACAGCTTGTTTTCTGCTGGTCCCGCAGGTAGGGCCCAAACTGATGGAGCTTCAGACTAAACATTAGCAAGAACCTTCTCTGATGGCAAGAGTTGTTCGACTGTAGAATGGACTCCCTTGGAAGCTGGTGGACTCTCCTTTATTGGAGGTTCTCAAACAGAGTTCGGATGGCCATCTGTCAGGGATTCTTTAGCTGTGACTCCTTCATTGCAGGGGGTTAGACTAGATGGCCTCTTGAAAGACCTACATTGGCTCCCAGTACGTTTCCGAGCACAATTCAAAGTGTTGGTGCTGACCTTTAAAGCCCTAAATGGCCTCGGTCCAGTATACCTGAAGGAGCGTCTCCACCTCCATCGTTCTGCCCGGACACTGAGGTCCAACGCTGAGGGCCTTCTGGCGGTTCCCTCACTGTGAGAAGCCAAGTTACAGGGAACCAGGCAGAGGGCCTTCTCGGTAGTGGCGCCCTCCCTGTGGAACGCCCTCCCACCAGATGTCAAAGAGAACAACAACTACCAGACTTTTAGAAGACATCTGAAGGCAGCCCTGTTTAGGGAAGCTTTTAATGTTTGATGTATCACAGTATTTTAATATTCTTTTGGAAGCCGCCCAGAGTGGCTGGGGAAACCCAGCCAGATGGGCGGGGTATAAATAATAAATTATTATTATTATTATTATTATTATTATTATTATTATTATTCTACAATTATATTCTTTTATGATTCTATACTGGTAGGGATGTGCCTTGAGGCTCGGCTTCTAGGCTTCCCAGAGGCATCTCGTCGGCCGCTGTTAAGAGACAAGGATTCAGGGCTTTTTTAATGTATGGTCTTTGGCAACCAGCCACAACAATAATTTTATTACATAAGGTTTTGAAGACACATGCCGGAAAAACCCCGGGGGCTGGATCTGACAATGGCAGCAGCAAGGACAGGAACCTCTCCTTACCTTTGGGCTCCTCGTCGTTTCCTGTGTTTTGTTCTTCGGCTTTTGTCGAATCCTTCAGCATTTCGTATTCTTTTTCCATCTTCGCTGCTGCGGCTTTTGTGCTGTCGGCCTCTTCGGTGCTCTTGTCTGCGGGGGGGGGGGGGGGTTGGGGTTGGGTTGAAAGCAGAAGGTTTCCCTGTATCATCTCAACCGCATCATTTCCTGAAAGCGCACCAGCTCACCCTTACGCACCGAGTGGAATTGGAAGCGCCGTTTGGCTGACTTCTTTCTGCCAGGAGTACATTAGGGCTGTGTACACACCGTGCATTTAGAACGTAGTCAAAGCACATGGCTAGAGTTCCCAGGTTCTTTGGGGGAAGTCAAGCATTTTAAAGGCACTTTAACTTTATCTTGTGTGCACAGCCCTACTTTGCAGAGGACACCCCTCTCTTTAAAGGGCTTTTTCAAGTCTTGTTTAAAGATAAAGAAACTTCAGAACAGAGAGTGGGGGCTGAAATTGCCCATCAACAATGAGTAGTCCCCAGTCTTAGTAGGCATGGCAGCCACCTGGTTGGCTTCCCTCACTTTGGTGAGGCAAAATAAAAAAATTCCTTCCAGTAGCACCTTAAAGACCAACTAAGTTAGTTCTTGGTATGAGCTTTCGTGTGCATGCACACTTCTTCAGATACCATGCACACGAAAGCTCATACCAAGAACTAACTTAGTTGGTCTTTAAGGTGCTACTGGAAGGAATTTTTTAATTTTGACTATGGCAGACCAACACGGCTACCTATCTGTATTTGGTGAGGCAGATTGTGTTTCTATTTAAACTACAGTAGTACCTCGGGTTAAGTACTTAATTCGTTCCGGAAGTCTGTCCTTAACCTGAAACTGTTCTTAACCTGAAGCACCACTTTAGCTAATGGGGCCTTCCGCTGCCACCATGCTGCCGCTGCATGATTTCTACTGTCATCCTGAAGCAAAGTCATCTTGCCTGCTCTGTTAGGCCAACTGTGGATTGTGAGCTATGAGAAGTTGGGGCCATTCACAGAAATGAGCTCTTATACCTCTTAAATAGGCATTAAAAAGGTAAAGGTAAAGGGACCCCTGACCATTAGGTCCAGTCGTGGCCGACTCTGGGGTTGCGGCGCTCATCTCGCTTTATTGGCCGAGGGAGCCGGCGTACAGCTTCCGGGTCATGTGGCCAGCATGACTAAGCTACTTCTGACGAAGCAGAGCAGTGCACGGAAACGCCGTTTACCTTCCCCCTGGAGCGGTACCTATTTATCTACTTGCAATTGGACGTGCATTCGAACTGCTAGGTTGGCAGGATCAGGGACCGAGCAACGGGAGCTCACCCCGTCACGGGGATTCGAACCGCCGGCCTTCTGATCGGCAAGTCCTGGGCTCTGTGGTTTAACCCACAACGCCACCCACATCCCTATATAGGCATTACTCCCCCCATAAATAATCCTGGGAACTGTAGTTGTCAAGTGTGCTGGGAATCATACAACTGTGAGTGGGGTTTCCTAACAATTCTCAGCATCCTGATCAAACTACAGTTCCTAGGATTCTTTGGTGGGGAGACACGGCTGTTAAAAGTGACCAAAAAACTGCATTAAATTTATGGTGTGGATGTGTCCAAGATCCACTGGGAGCATCTTGCCTGAGGATCTGCCACTGAACCTTCTGCAAGCAGATCATGTGTTCTGTTACTCAGCTATGCGCTTTGGGGAGCGATAGCTCTCAGGTAGAAAACCAAGCCAAAGAAGCCAGACTAAGGCAATTGGAAAATTATGGGAATCAAATTACACTAGGGAATATAGGATTTTCACGACAGAAGGCTTTTATTATTTAAATCGATTGGACAGCTGTGCAATAAGCAGTTGATTATATCTACTGGGAACAAAGCTATAAAAGCAACGCAATATCAGAATAAATGAATACCTGATGGCAGCTTGTTTTTGGTGCTGGGCTTTTCGAGTTTCTTTCTTGTCTGTAGAGCTATCATTGCGTCCAGGTTTTCTAGAAAGTAGAAGCAAAAGATATTCATCCCTGCGCATTAGAACGGGCTTATATGAGGCTTGATTTGATGGGTTTGCAAAGTAATGAATTATTCCCTTGCATTGAGGAAAATACAGGTTTTCAGATGTTTAAAAAGCACATAGGATGAAAATAGGTAGATGGAAGTCCACAACAATTAAAATACACATGGAGATTCAATCCATATGGAAAGGTATTACATACAAAAAATGCTACTCTAGGACTGAATCGCGTTGAATAGTATCTAACAGAAGATACATATTGAATTATTATTTTTGTTATTGTCTTGTCTTTATTTTTTATTTTTTGTTTGCCCCCCCCTTATCTTTCTTTTTAAAGACGTTGAGATGTATGGTTTCTAACTTTTATATTATTCGACTTTTAGAGAAGTTGTCAATGTATGTATTTGTTAGCTATGTATTTATTTGCATGTTTGAAAATAAAATTAAAAAATAAATAAAATAATGCTGCGTATAAAATACCAAGAACCAAAAATGAAATCTATTCATAGACATGCCTGCTGCATTCGACAAAAGGCCAGTTTAATATTCTTCCGTTTTAACTGAGGAAGAGGGAATATGTAGCAGCAGCAATGGCCTGCAGTTATGCCTGCAGCCAGAGGAGAAATGAAAATGATTTCAGAAGGGGTGCATGGGGAATGGGGACTTCTATCACTGTGGGGAACCTTCAGACTCTGGGCCTGTCAGAGGCCTATGAGGCAATTTCCCCAAAACCACACCCACCTGTCAATCAAGTGACATCATTTCAAAGAGTGGGTGATGTCAGCTGATGGATGAGTTTGTGTTCAATTCTGTGCTGACTGCACACCCCAGTTTCTGTGAAGAGCTGACATGTGCAGCCGGCTCCCCAGGATTTAACCCCCTGCTAATCAGTTGATGAGAGAGGGGGTAAAACATGCTCAGTTCAGCGGGATTCAGCACAACCCCTTTCCTGACCACAAACAGATTATTGCATCAAACAAGATGAATTTTAACAGGGAGAAATGTAAAGTATTGCACTTGGGCAAAAAAAATGAGAGGCACAAATACAAGATGGGTGACACCTGGCTTGAGAGCAGTACATGTGAAAAGGATCTAGGAGTCTTGGTTGACCACAAACTTGACATGAGCCAACAGTGTGACGCGGCAGCTAAAAAAGCCAATGCAATTCTGGGCTGCATCAATAGGAGTATAGCATCTAGATCAAGGGAAGTAATAGTGCCACTGTATTCTGCTCTGGTCAGACCTCACCTGGAGTACTGTGTCCAGTTCTGGGCACCACAGTTCAAGAAGGACACTGACAAACTGGAACGTGTCCAGAGGAGGGCAACCAAAATGGTCAAAGGCCTGGAAAAGATGCCTTATGAGGAATGGCTAAGGGAGCTGGGCATGTTTAGCCTGGAAAAGAGGAGGTTAAGGGGTGATATGATAGCCATGTTCAAATAGATAAAAGGATGTCACATAGAGGAGGGAGAAAGGTTGTTTTCTGCTACTCCAGAGAAGCGGACACGGAGCAATGGATCCAAACTACAAGAAAGAAGATTCCACCTAAACATTAGGAAGAACTTCCTGAAAGTAAGAGCTGTTTGACAGTGGAATTTGCTGCCAAGGAGTGTGGTGGAGTCTCCTGCTTTGGAGGTCTTTAAGCGGAGGCTTGACAACCATATGTCAGGAGTGCTCTGATGGTGTTTCCTGCTTGGCAGGGGGTTGGACTCGATGGCCCTTGTGGTCTCTTCCAACTCTATGATTCTATGATTCTATGATAAAAACTCCTGCTAAAACAAAGGTCCCCCTACCATTTTAGCAGTGTCTTGCTGCCTGGAGGTGCCTTGAAGTCCCAGCTTAAGGCTTCAAGAAATCAAATCACCTGATGTCATTGCAATGTCAAGTAATTGACAGGTGCGTGACCCCGCTCACCTGTCAATTTGCCCTGCAAGGTCAATCCTGATAAGGATTTGGCCCACTGAGGCAAAAAATCCCTCAGCCTTGTTCTATTATAGCACCCTCTGCACTCACTAACTATTGTGCTCCCTTTGTATGCCACCCTGCCAATGAGAACAAGAGAGATCTTTTACCTCTGCACAATGAGCACAACATGATATGGGGGGCAGCAAACTATGGCCTTCAGACATGCTAACAATATTCTTATTCTAATATTCTAATAATATTCTTATTCTTATTCTTCAATTGTGAAAAAAAGAGTCAGTTTATAGGGGGAGAAATTATATAGCAGGTTAGAAACCTATGTACTCTGCACTTTCTGAAGCAATACATGAAATGAAATACAGCCAGCCTTTGAAATCTGCAGTTCTGCAAACTTTGCATCACTTCTCCAGCCAGGTTATGTGTAATAGAATGCATATACAGTGGTACCTCAGGTTAAGTACTTAATTCGTTCCAGAGGTCCGTACTTAACCTGAAACTGTTCTTAACCTGAAGCACCACTTCAGCTAATGGGGCCTCCTGCTGCCGCCGCGCCACCAGAGCACGATTTCTGTTCTCATCCTGAAGCAAAGTTCTTAACCCGAGGGACTATTTCTGGGTTAGCGGAGTCTGTAACCTGAAGCATCTGTAACCTGAAGCATCTGTAACCTGAAGCATATGTAACCTGAAGCGTCTGTAACCTGAAGCATATGTAACCTGAAGTGTCTGTAACCTGAAGCATATGTAACCCAAGGTACCACTGTATAAAGGGAAAATGTGGATATACGTGGATGTGTTATTGAAAACAACACAGAATATGTATTATATTTGGGAAAGTTGATTTGCAAAGCTGTGAATATTAGGCAGAATTGCATACAAAAATGTATAGATACCAGGCGACATTTACACTGATTGATTTTCATGACGAGTTGTTGTTTTTAATTGCAAACAGATGTGGAAAGGTGGAGGAATGAACTGAAGATTGTAAAACCAAGAAACTGCGAGCAGCTCAAATTACACGACCCCTTATTATCACATTTTCAAATTCTGTATCCACAAGGACTAGAAACCAAAGCAGCTTCTACAAGGCCATAAAATAATAGTTTTTGCAAGGTGTTGCCACATTCTCTCTCACTATAGTGCAACCCCAACTTTGTCGGCCGAGAAGCAATTTCTGTTGAGGCCATTTAGGCTTTGTCCCTGGCAGGATCACAGCGTCACTTCCCTAAAACTGTTTCCCCACAAACAAAATACAGAACAAGATTCTCAAGCGCTAAATGATGTCAAGAAGGACTTGCTACCTCAAACAAACGAGAACGGAAAGAGAAGCAACGCCAGCCAGCCCTGTTTCCAGCCGAGACTCTAAGTGCCCACCAGCTGTATATGTGTGCACAATATTTGCTTTGAGTTATCCTAATGGGGTGAGTCATTCTGAGAAATGTCATAAGCAAGGCCAGCAGCTTAGCAACTCGGTGTCCTACTTGGTCGTTTAATGAGATCTGATGTCATTGCTAGGCCGGTTGCCTTGGCAACCCTTAAAAAAACCAGAGGAAGGAGTTGAGCTCATCAAGGCGACAACCTTTCACCCATCTGGACACCTATTTCTAATAGGGTTAATGAAAGGGAAATGTTGCCGCAGCTGAACTGCTTTTTAAAAAGCTTCCAACTTAAATAAAACAGCCTGGTTTGTCTTGGAGACAGCTCTGCAGATTTCTAGTGATCTCCAGTGAATCCAATGTTTTGTTAGCCCAAAAATGGAAAACTCCCAACTAAAGAAGAATGGCAACTTGAACTGACAGAATATGAGCAGCTTGCAGGCTTAACATATAGAATAAGAGAACAAGAAGAACATATGTTTAGAGAAGATTGGAAAATGTTTATTGAATATATGGGGGGAAATTGTGCACACCTGAAAACATTGGCAGCATTAAGATAAATTCAACAGTGTAAATAAGTTTTGATGGATGCAGTAATGGAATACTGAATGGTTTAGTTTTTGTAAAATATGATATGCAAAGATGGGACGCGGGTGGCGCTGTAGGTTAAACCACAGAGCCTAGGACTTGCCGATCAGAAGGTCGGCGGTTCGAATCCCTGTGACGGGGTGAGCTCCCGTTGCTCGGTCCCTGCTCCTGCCAACCTAGCAGTTCAAAAGCACATCAAAGTGCAAGTAGATAAATAGGTACCACTTCGCCGGTAAATGGCATTTCCGTGCGCTGCTCTGGTTCGCCAGAAGCGGCTTAGTCATGCTGGCCACATGACCCAGAAGCTGTATGCCAGCTCCCTCGGCCAACAAAGCGAGATGAGCGCCGCAACCCTAGAGTCGGTCATGACTGGACCTAATGGTCAGGGGTCCCTTTACCTTTTATGATATGCAAAATGAACCATGGAAAGAGAAGAATGGAAGTCATTGATATGAGAAAATTAATTGGAGTAAGGAACATTTTTGACCCTGTGGGTCAGGTCTTTATCTATCCTGCACCCCATGGGCCAACTTTGACAAGGGATGAGGTGCACCCACCTGCCATCATCTGACATAATGATGAGTTATTAATTAAATTGTTGTTGTTGTTGTTGTTGTTGTTGTTGTTGTTGTTATACTTATTACCTGCCTTTTCCCAGATGATCTGAGGACAAGGTACAGCAATACAAAATACAGCATTGAAAATAGTTTACAATCACCACTACAGTAGGTCCTAAAATATATGTATCTCAAGTGTCAAAGACCAGGGTGAAGAGGTTTATCCTTGGTATAAAGGGAAAGCTGTACAATGAAGGTGCCAAACACACCACTGTGGGAAGGGAAGTCTGAAATTTTTTACACATCACTTGGGAAGACAGGTGAACTAATGCCAGTGTACTAGAAGAAGCAAAGATCACTAGTGTCAAAGCAATGATTCTTCAACATCAACTTCATTGGACTGGTCATGTTGTGCAGATGCCTGATTATTGTCTCCCAAAGCAACTACTCTATTCCGAACTTAAAAATGGAAAGCGTAATGCTGGTGGTCAACAAAAGAGATTGTTGACTCTCTCAAGGCAAATCTTAAAAAATGTAGTATAAACACTGACAACTGGGAAACACTGGCCTGTGAGGGCTCCAACTGGAGAACAGCCTTTATCAAAGGTGTCTTGGGCTTTGAAGACGCTCGAACTCAGGACGAAAGGGAGAAATGTGCTAAGAGGAAGGCATGCTTGGCAAACCCTCACCATGATCAACTCCCACCCGGAAACCTATGTCTCCACTGTGGAAGGACATGTGGATCCAGAATTGACCTCCACAGTCACTTAGAGACTCACTGTTAAAACCGTGTTCATGGAAGATAATCTTACTTGGCTACAAGGGATCGCCAAAGAAGAAGACAACGAAGGTGCCAAACACACCTCTGTGGGAAGGGAAATCCACAATTTAGGGGTTGCCAGAGAATTCCTTCTTCTGGGCCACACACCCCAAACGTCTGAGGGTGGTGGAACTGCCAAGAGCAGAGGTAGGCAACCTAAGGCCTGGGGGCCGGATGCGGCCCAATCGCCTTCTCAATCTGGCTGGCAGATGGTCCGGGAATGAGTGTGTTTTTACATGAGTAGAATGTGTGCTTTTATTTAAAATGCATCTTTGGGTTATTTGTGGGGCCTGCCTGGTGTTTTTACAGCCAGTGTGGTGTAGTGGTTAAGAGTGGTAGACTCGTAATCTGGGGAACCGGGTTCACGTCTCTGCTCCTCCACATGTAGCTGCTGGGTGACCTTGGGCCAGTCACACTTCTCTGAAGTCTCTCAGCCCCACTCACTTCACAGAGTGTTTGTTGTGGGGGAGGAAGGGAAAGGAGAATGTTAGCCGCTTTGAGACTCGTTTGGGTAGTGATAAAGCGGGATATCAAATCCAAACTCTTCTACATGAGTAGAATGTCTGCTTTTATTTAAAAAGCATCTCTGGGTTGTTTGTGGGGCATAGGAATTCGTTCATTTCACACACACCCCAAAAATATATAGTCCAGCCCCCCCACAATGGGCAGTGGACAGTCCCACGGCTGGAAAAGGTTGCTGACCCCTGGCCAAGAGGGCCTCCTTGCTGATCTTAGCATCTGACACGGTCCATAGGGAAAGGGGAGGACTTTCAGGTACAGTAAATCATTTGTCATTTGTCCAAACAGTGAGCTGCAAAGCAGATCTTTTGCTTTACACTGCCATTGCTCCTCTCCATACATTTCCAGAGCTCTCCTTGCATTTCCCGAAAAGGCAGATATTCTTTGCAAAATCAACATATGCCTGAGAGGCACTTTGTCAGCGCACACTTGTTCACTTGTCAGTATATCTTGGAAGCAATACGCATCAAAGCGTCTGTGGCATTCAGTCATTCTTCGGAGAAAAGACCTGACATTTCCCACCCACTCCCCCTATGGAAATGTTTTTGCACTAGAACACAAATATTTAAATATTTGTGACAAAGATCTTCGTCATCATCATCATAACACAGTCTGTATGGGATTGGCTTATATATTGTGTTTAGAGCAGCAATTTTAAGGAGAAATGTCTGTGGGAATGCCAAAAATAGTTTTAATATTTCCCCCCCAACAGTATAATGTATTTTACTTTGTTTTTATGTACGTTGCTTTGTAATGGCTTCACCTACAGAAATAAATAATTACCTATTTATATGCAATTTCCCTTAAGCTACACACTTTTTGCAAAGCAATTTCCCCTTTTCGGTAATACCTTGTAAGTCGAACAGAATCTGTTCCGGACGTCCGTTTGACTTCCGAAACATTCAACTTCCAAAAGGCGGCTTCTGATTGGCTGCAGGAAGCTCCTGCAGCCAATCGGAAGCCGTGGAAGTCCTGTCGGACGTTCGGCTCCCAAAAGAACATTAAAAAACTAGAACACTCGCTTCCGGTTTTCGATTGTTTAGGAGCCGAAATGTTTGACTCCCAAGGCTTTTGGGAGCTGAGGTACAACTGTATATGTATTTATATGCACACTTTACCCCAGTAAACACATTTTTGGACAATGCATTACAAAATTCAGAGAACTCTGAGAATTTCAAATTTTGGCTATATTTCAGTTTATGTCTTGTTTCATAAAATGCGGATTTGCTAAGTTTGCCTTCCAATGCAAACAGAAGAGAACCCCCCACATCCTTAGCTGGAAGCACATGTGACAGCCGGTAATCTCTCAGGACCACTGATCTTCTCAGTGATAAAGTCAGCGAATACAGAAATTCTTGCTCACATGAATTCATGATTTAGCTGTTAGGAGAGAACAGCTCAATGCCTCACCATATGCTATACATCCTTGACTCCTCTGCAGAAGGTGGGGCGTCCCCATCTTGGCAAAGTAGAGGAAAACATGGGGGGGGAGGAGAGGCATATGGTGACATCTGGACATGTCCACAACTACTCAAAACAATTCTCAGTTGCAAGATGGCCAGGGAATGGGCTTGCTGAGTCATGGGCGAAGGAGGAAGGTGTGATTCTGGTGACTAAGGAAGGCAGTCCGACAGCCAGTGGCTCAGCGAAGTAGGGGGAGTTGGGATGTAGATGGAGACATGATAGAGTTGTAGAATTGTTGAGTTGGAAGTGACCCCAAGGGTCCTCTAGTCCAACCCCTGGCAGTGCTGGAAACTGAGCTAAAGCATCCATGAGAGATGGCCACCCAACCTCTGCTTTAAAACCTCCTAGAGGGTTACCACCTCTAGAGGAGACCATTCCACTTATTACTTGCTTTTTCTCTAGACTAAGAAGTCTCAAATGCTGCACCCTTTCCTCATAGAAAACACTACATTATGTCAACCAGATCATCTCGCTCTTTATGCTGTTGACACTCTCGACAGACTTTGAAAGGTTCATGAGACGAGACTTGTCCTTGCAGAAGCCATGCTGGCTCCCCTTCAGCAAGGCTTGTTCTTCTACATGCTTGGTTGTTTTATCTTTAATGGTACTTCCTGTTAGAATTCCTGCTCCATTATTGCAGTCATGGGATTGCTGTCTATCACATGGCGGTGTATGTTTTGACTCCACAGAGTGGGAAGTGACGGAAACAGGATGTTTGTTTTACTGTGTTCCGTGAAGTGGGACTATTGTCCTTTGTTCTCTTTGCTGTTTGATGCGTGAGAGAGAGGGAGCCATGTTGCAGTGCTCCGTGTGTGTTTATATGTAAATAAAGTAGATTAGCCAAAATGCTGAGTTGCTGATGTCTGTCACGCAAGCTGCGAAGACTCTGAGGATCCCTAAGTGTGCCGATGTCTGTTGGTATCGGTCGCTGTGATGTTTGGGCTGAAGAAAGTTTTTGAAGTTCCTGAACAAACGACCAGGAGGGAGAGAACATGCCAGTTGGGCATGTGTCTCTGCCTGGGTCCTACTTGAGCTCCTGACACTTCCCACAAGTTTTTCCACTGTCAAACATCTCTTATTGTCAGAAAGTTCTTCCTGATGTTTAGTCGGAATCTTCTTGTCATTTGAAGCCATTGGTTTGAGCCCTACCGTCCGGAGCAGGAGAAAACAAGCTTGCTCCGTCCTCCAAGCGACAGCCCTTTAGATACTTGAAGATGGCTATCATATCTCCTATAAGGGAATGTGGCTTCAACAACAAAGTGTCTCCAAGGCTCAAAACAGGAGCCATTGGGTATAGGGCTTGGGAGTGATCTACCATGGATAATGAATGCCCTATCCTCAGAATCGTCTTCTGCTGCAGAAGCAAGGACGGTGTGCAGCATGTGGGAAAACTTAATAGAGAGCCATTGTGGTGTAGTGGTTAAGAGCAATAGACTCGTAATCTGGTGAACCGGGTTTGGGTCTCCGCTCCTCCACATGCAGCTGCTGAGGTGACCTTGGGCCAGTCATACTTCTCTGAAGTCTCTCAGCCCCACTCACCTCACAGAGTGTTTGTTGTGGGGGAGGAAGGGAAAGGAGAATGTTAGCCGCTTTGAGACTCCTTAGGGTAGTGATAAAGCGGGATATCAAATCCAAACTCTTTTTTTAAATAATAAACATCATAGTAAAATTTACCTTCAATATACACACGCTCAAAGCATTTCACGAATGCAACATCCTTACAACTGCTGTGTGAGCGGGGGTCAGTTGGGGGAGGGCTGAAACTGAGAGACCGTGGCCCAAAGTGCACCACGTACTCAGAACACAGGTTCTGATCTGGATTGTGGAGATTTCCCAATACATAGCACACAGCCTTAACCCACGCCCCTGTTTTTATCCACACCTAGTTTTCTGCCTGCACTGGTATTCTTAAAAAATACCAGCAACCCCAGAACATGGTTGGCTTGGCTTTCTCCTTGTCACTAAATAAGTTAGTAGACACCCATTGAATGAAACTGGATTCTCACTTGGAAGGCTACTGATGGATTGGGCAACAGAGAAACAGAACCTTACAGAAAGCACAGACTGTGATGGGCAGTCATGACACCTTATAAATTTGTGTGCACACAAGGTTGATGTGCCTGCTTTTGTTTCCCCCCATTTTTTAAAATTGATTTTCCACATTTATAACAAATATAACCTATAAAAGACACAAAAAGACAAACATTACAATACTAAAAGAAAAATAAATAAAAATAAAACACATTACTTCTAAAACCCAAATTAACTTTCTTTGTTATCTGACTTCCTCAAATCCCCCCTAACTGAATTTCATTGTGACACCTTTGTAACAGTTCTCCAAGATCCTCTTTCTAATACAATTAACTCCTTCAATTAATTACCTTCATCTCTTTTCTTACTGGCTTAAATCCATATTACTATACAACATTATTATTCTAATCCTAGGCCTATTTGATATTGATGTGCCTGCTTTTGCACATGGATGCTAGCACTTAAGAGAACATGGCTTGGGGGACAGAATGTGATTCTGGAACGAAAAGGTCAGCATAGGTTTCAGATTCAGAAGAATACAACTGCATATATAGCCTCAGTATCCTTTCAGTGAGCCTTGGATTTGCAGGCTAAGTCCTGCGCGGCTCGTAGTGAGACCTAATTCATCCCCTGAATGATGCTTGAAGACTGTTCTCCCTGGAGAGAGATCTTGCAAGGATGACATAATGCTGGGCCTTCAAATCCCAGACCAGCTGCTACCGAGATGTGCTTTTCAACGCAACTGTCTCTGCAGATTGTCAAGCAAGGAGCTCGAGAAGCATGTGATATGGTCTACTAAATGATTTATTGCCTTTAATGCATAATTCAGGTTCACAGCTTCAGCCTAAAAGTGGAGAGGGGGTGTTTTAATGCGCCTGTTCTAAAACCAGATAGTCTTGTTTAACTTCATAGATATTGCTGGTTGCTGCTGCTGCTACTACTGAGCTATGGTGGTTGTTTACTGCAGATTCCCTACATATAATCTCATAAGAGGTAAAAGGGGTGGTACCTATGTTGATTTGTCCTTGTCCCTAATCAATAATAAGTGATGGGTGATACTCTGAACCCCTTGTAGGAGGCAGCAGCAAAGATCCATGCTGATTACAAAGTTGCCCCTGAAAGAGAAGAGCATGGTCTCTGACATGTCTGTCTGTCTGTCAATAGAGAACCAAGATGAAGGTACTGATTCTCAGCAGGCTGACCCTTAACCGAATGGGGCATCCTGTCAACCTCTAGTGCCCCCAATAATTCTAAGCCCCGAGAATCTAGTTTGCTTTGGAAATACCCAGATCTAACCTTACAGACTTACTGGGTCATTGCCCATGATTGGAATGTGGCTTGATGTCAATAGCCTTGCCTACTGTTTATTGGCTTCATGTGAATGGCTGGAATGTATCATGAATGACCTTCATTATGCATGCAAAACATTCTTCCACCAGGTCCTTGGCTTATTGACATCTGATGTGTTGTGGGAGGGGGGAATTATTGGTTTGCAGCTGTTCTTATTTTTATTATGTATTTTGTGGTTTTTATATTGTCATTTCATGTTGTGAACTGCCCTGGGATTTATGGAAGAAAGGCAGAATAATAATAATAATAATAATAATAATAATAATAATAATAATAGAAATAAGGAAACGATTGTAGCTTAGTGTAGACCATCTGCTTTTCATAAAGGTCCTAAGTTTGATTCCTGGCATCTTCAGTTAGGACTAGGAGAGACATCTTCCTGAAGCCCTGGAGAGCTGCTCTCAGTCAGTGTTTGCTAATCCTGATATTTGGTGGAGCCATAAGCAGCTGCCACCTCTAGTGACCTCCATCACTGCTTATCCCAAGTGATTCCCAGCACTGAGGTCATTGCCTTTCCCGACAGATTTCTCACTTTCCAGGACTCCTGGCCTAGTTCACCCAACCTCCAACTGGGGAAAATGGCCCACAACAGCCACCTTAGTATAGCAAAAAAGGGAAGTGATTTCAGGCTTGCATCACCCTCTATGGTATTTTCCAGTACAGTGGTACCTCTGGTTATGTACTTAATTTGTTCCGGAGGTCCGTTCTTAACCTGAAACTGTTCTTAATCTGAAGCACCACTTTAGCTAATGGGGCCTCCCGCTGCCGCCGCCGCGCGATTTCTGTTCTCATCCTGAAGCAAAGTTCTTAACCCGAGGTACTATTTCTGGGTTAGCGGAGTCTGTAACCTAAAGCGTATGTAACCTGAAGCGTATGTAACCCAAGATACAAAAAATGCAGATATGAGTGATTCCCCTGGCTGTTAATCCTGCTCCGATATGGATTTTGGCAAATAATCCACTTTTTGTGGTTTACTTTTCAAGCCAGTGCTTCTTCTAGGTATTGTGTGGGGCTTCCCTTTACCCCCACAGCAACAGTTCTCTGCCCAGCAGTCCATGCTCCCAAGGAAACGCACACATCAGACCTTTTCACAAATCACAGCAGCTCTGGCAACAAAGCACTTTGCTCCCCCCGCCCACCCCTGCTATGCCAAGCTCATATTCTCATGGTTTCTTAAGCCTCTTGAGAAGAATATCAGATCAGCGTTTTGAAGGTAAAAAATAGAGTCACTTTTCAACTGCACTGCTAAAAATAGCCCAGCGGTGAAACAACTTGAAGCGTTTGAGAGAGAGTGTTTTCCTTCCACCACAGTTGACTGCTTCGATAGCAAACAACAATGCCCTGAGCATCACAAACCAGCAGAGCAGAGCGGAGCCACAGCTGTGGCTAGGTTTTTCTTGGGGCTGGCTCACACATGCATGTTCATCATGCGCGGTTTGGGGATGCTCCTGGAGGCACAGGTGTCCTTGGTGCTAAGAGAGCCTTTTACTAGTTCCGGTTGCTAAGGCAGCTACGTCCATTCCTGGATGGAGATAGCTGACCACACTTCTCCATGCGCTGGTAGCCTTATGGGTTTGATTACTGAAATGTGCTCTTTGTGGGGCTACCCTTGAGGTTGGTCTGAAGCAGAGGTAGGCGACCTAAGGCCCGGGGGCTGGATCCGGCCCAATTGCCTTCTAAATCCAGCCCGCGGACAGTCCGGGAATCAACATGTTTTTTCATGAGTAGAATGTGTCCTTTTACAGTGGTACCTCGGGTTACATACTCTTCAGGTTACATACGCTTCAGGTTACACACTCCGCTAACCTAGAAATAGTGCTTCAGGTTAAGAACTTTGCTTCAGGATAAGAACAGAAATCGTGCTCCTGCGGTGTGGCGGCAGCAGTAGGCCCCATTAGCTAAAGTGGTGCTTCAGGTTAAGAATAGTTTCAGGTTAAGAACGGACCTCTGGAACGAATTAAGTACTTAACCTGAGTGTCAGGGAACTGACATCAGAGCGAGAGGCGAAGGGGAGGCTCACAGATTATGCTGACGAAGGACCCAGCAGCAGGGGGAGAAACAGCTCAGTAGAGGGGGAAGCTAATCAGCGCAACACCAGGGAGAAAGGGGGGCAGATGGGGGAAGTGGAGAGAGGGCTCCAGGACTCTTCACTGGACGTCAGTGATGAGAGCCCAGGTCCACCGCTACCCACGCCTTCCCTGCGCAGAAGACTCCCGCGCAGTGAGAGGAGGAGGAGACTAGGTGTCAAACAACTTTTATGTTGGAAGAGGTTCAAGAAACGCCCACTGACGGATTCTGCCAGCAACTGAGGCAGCCGCAATGAGCAAGGGCTGTGCAGTCAGAAAGGTTTAACAAGGCAAATTAGCCTAGAGAGGCACCAGTTTACGCACGAGTAACTCATAGCCATTACACTGAGGTACCACTGTATTTAAAATGCATCTCTGGGTTATTTGTGGGGCATAGGAATTTGTTCATAGATTTTTTTCCCCAAAATATAGTCCGGCCCACCACATGGTCTGAGGGATGGTGCTGCTGGAAAAGGTTGCTGACCCCTGGTCTGGAGGCTTGTAGCTGGTTGTAGGTTGGGACAAACTACCACCAGCATTGCTTGTGGGATTTGCACTGGCTGCCAATTTGTTACTTTTGCAAGTTCCCAAGATATCAGAAGTCCACTCTACACTCAGAGCAGGACTTTCAACATAGATACACCTGTTCTGTGGAATAGCATTCCTGCCAAGACATTTAAATTTCAACAAGCTTTCCGGCTGGGCGACATGTTCTCAGCCATGTGTATCTATATTGTATTGTATTTTCTGCTGTTGTTCTGTTTTCTTTGCTGTTATTTGTGTTGTTTTTAACCTTCCTCTTGTGCATTGCCTTGGGACACTTGTGTGGAATGCAATTTATAAAAGGAATCATCATAATCACCCGACTACTCTAACAGTTAGGAATGACTTGTATATGAGAACGGTATACTGCAGGTCAGGGACGTGGGTGGCGCTGTGGGTTAAAGCCTCAGCGCCTAGGGCTTGCCGATCGAAAGGTCGGCGGTTCGAATCCCCGCGGCGGGGTGCGCTCCCGCTGCTCAGTCCCAGCGCCTGCCAACCTAGCAGTTCGAAAGCACCCCCGGGGGCAAGTAGATAAATAGGTACCGCTTACCAGCGGGAAGGTAAACGGCGTTCCGTGTGCTGCTCTGGCTCGCCAGAGCAGCGTTGTCACGCTGGCCACGTGACCCGGAAGTGTCTTCGGACAGCGCTGGCCCCCGGCCAATAGATGTGAGATGGGCGCACAAACCCCAGAGTCTGTCAAGACTGGCCCATTCGGGCAGGGGTACCTTTACCTTTACCTTTATACTGCAGGTCAAGCTACAGACAGAACTCTCACATAGCCTCCAACATGGTACTTCTCAATGGACTTGGTTCACACATTCCACCACCAGTCATCTAGTTCACAGTAACATGGGCTGAAAACTTTGCTCCTGCAAAACGCACACCTTCCCCTTTCATCAATAGTTTAGGAGGCCTGTGAAAGACTGGGGGAGATGTTTGTGTACTTCAAGCGAGAGCACACAAAACATGGCCGTCACTCTGATTTGGCTCCACGATGGCCAAATTGATTGGCCACATGATGCTGGCTGTGTGATTCCTGATCGGTTGGATCTTACTGTAGCCAAAGAGGTGGCATACACTGTCAAAGCAGCTGAACGGCAAGAAAGGCAAGGAACAGGAATGGTACAAAAAGATGAGGTTTAGTCTGCTCAGAATCCATGTCTGCTCAGAATCAACTCTTGTTGATTTCAAGGAAACTTCCTCCCACGAGACTGCAGTCTAAACCCTTGCAATTTTTTTTTACCATTTGGAGGAAGCCATCTAACATCACATCATGCGACTGTTTCTCCCTGATGCATCATGCGTCAGGGTATCTGTACAGATGTTTGGAATCTGCTGGGTACTTGCAAAGTGGCTTTCCACCCACTGGCGGTCGGGGGGAGTGCACCACCCCTGGCACCATTGGGGAGGGGGGTACAATTGTGGCCACCACCACCCCGGACATGCGTCGTGACCTCCCACAACACTGGACGCCATGCCTCCATGGCCAGTGCACCACGCCTCCAGGATGCACGCCACACCCCCAGGACGCATGCCATGCCCCTGGGGGACATGTGCCACGCCTCCAGGAGCACGCCACGCCCCCGGGACATGCGCCAGTCACGCCCTGCCTGCTCTCCGCCCCCAGTGATGGAGCATGCAGCCTGGCCACTGTTTCTAACCACCCAAACATTCTGAGTTGCCAAAAGGGTTGCAATCCAATGAGCCCACTGAAGCGTGTGGAAATGTTGCCATATATGCGGCGACAGCAGGAATTTCATTCCACCCCCTCCCCACCATGTGGCGCTGCCTCTGCACCAGGCTGCATCACAGAATGCTTTCTAGTGTGTACTTCCAGCCCTGGCCAACACTTTGTTTCCAAATCCATTGTTATGTACTGAGTTGAATAGGATCCAAACTGCAGCAGTCTGATTGGTCCTAGAACAATAGGATCCAAAATGCAGCAGTCTGATTGGTCCTAGAACAATAGGATTCAGAATGCAGCAGTCTGATTGGTCCTAGAACAATGCAGCAGTATGATTGGTTGGCAGGAACCACCCAATCCTGCTCCAGATAGAAGTGAATCCACAACCTGATTGGCTTACAGTAGAATTCCGGAATTAGCCGATCATGTGCAGCCCATTGTGTAAATAATGTATATAAAGCAGATACTTTGAGGGGACTTTCATTCATTCCTCCTCACCACTATGAGCTGAATAAAGAGCATGAAATCACTTTGCGACTCTGAGTATATTTCATCCATCTAGATCCCATTAAGGGCAAACTGTTGGGTTTGGAAAACACAAGCGATCAGAAGCAGTTCTGATGACCACTGGCTTCAAGGGCTACTACTGAATGGGAACTAAAACTGATCACAGGGAAATGTCATAATACTTCAAGGTCCTATTCACCAAGAACTGGAGACAGTAGCTCAATTTATACAGTGGTATCTCGGGTTAAGAACTTAATTCATTCTGGAGGTCCGTTCTTAACCCGAAACTGTTCTTAACCTGAAGCACCACTTTAGCTAATGGGGCCTCCTGCTGTGCCGCTGCCATGCAATTTCTGTTCTCATCCTGAAGCAAAGCTCTTAACCTGAGGTAATATTTCTGGGCTAGCGGAGTCTGCAAACTGAAGCATCTGTAACCTGAAGCGTCTGTAACCCGAGGTACCACTGTACATGTAGTGAGTAATAGCAGGAAAAGAAGATCTGAAATATAGGTTTTCTGTTGGAAACCTTGCAGTCAAGAAATGCTCTGTTGTTATGGAGCATCAGAAAAATGAATGAATATGTCAGTTCCAGTTTCTTTCTGTTTCTCATTTTTTCTGGTCATAAATTCAGTTTTTTTAAATCCTCATGAAAACTTGTCAGTATTTTGGTATCAGCTTCTCCTCATTTTAGTATACAGTTTTGACTCAAACACACATTTTTGCATACAATAGGCTGCATTTTTGGTACACATTTTCTGGATGAAGAACTGCATCACAAAATATGAAGTAGTGCAGATTTTGAAGGATTGATGTGTTTTTGTTCATGTACAGGTTTAAACACTGCAAATTAGGTAGTTTCTCATTGAAATGCAAACAAAATCAAATACCGCCCATCCCTAAGTAAAAGGCCACTGAAATGAACAGCCTTACAGCAGCTTACGGCGAACATCTGTTCAGGTTCAGTCTCATTCTGGTTGAAATCGTTTCACACTATGACCAAGAACAGAGAAACCCGGCACCTCAGCACTACTTACAATAAATTGCCATGAAAAAGTCACTGATTTTACAGGAACCAGCCCTGATGATGAGCAAATGATAGTATAATCACCAGTATTCATGGCAAAAAGGGAGGAACTAGGGCCGGATTCAGGTCTGATGAGGCCCTCAGCTACTGAAGGTTAATGGGGCCCTTTATATGTCCAGTTGTCCTTTGTCAACAACAAATTGTTGCTGTTTTTTGTGTTCAGTATATACTATATGGTAATTTATGGACCTAATAGGTATCTAAAGCCATTTGCACATGCTGAATGTAGGTATCCTATATATAGAAATGAGCAAGCCAGTAATAGCAGGCGGGGCCCATTACTTGCATCATAGGAGCCTATACAACACAAAACACTGTTTTTTATGTTATATTTTGGAAATATACCTCCAACTTTTTACCCTTAATTTTTTTTGGGGGGCCCCAAGACAGTGGGGCCCTAAGCTATAGCTTGTTTAGCTTATACGTAAATAAAACAACAAAAACAACAACAATTTATTATTTATTTATACCCCGCCCATCTGGCTGAGTTTCCCCAGCCACTCTGGGTAGCTCCCAATCAAGTGTTAAAAACAATACAGCATTAAATATTAAAAACTTCCCTAAACAGGGCTGCCTTCAGATGTCTTTTAAAAATAGGATAGCTGCTTATTTCCTTGACATCTGATGGGAGGGCGTTCCACAGGGCAGGTGCCACTACCGAGAAGGCCCTCTGCCTGGTTCCCTGTAACCTCACTTCTCGCAATGAGGGAACCACCAAATCTGGCACTGGGAGCAACGTTGTTACAAGGAGTTAGCAATGTGTTCTTACCTAGGTACGAAACACCTTCTTCTGGTGTGATTGTTCCATATTTCACCATCATCTTCACAAAGTCTATCAAAGTCTTCATGATCGTTATGAGCGTTTCTTTTTCTTTGGCTTCTTTCTCTGTGTTGATGAGCAATGCACAGGTGTAAACATGTGCACAGGTTGTGGAAAGTTAGGGACATGATGGGCTCCCCCTTTAACTTCAACTTTCAACATGGGATCCTCTTAATTTTTTAGTCATGCATGCCCACCTTCCCACTTTTCTCTTGGGGGCAATCTGGTTTAAGGGAGGAGATCTACCTCTGCCTTTAGCCTGTTGGTTCCTTTTGCAGATGGCACTTTAATAAATGCACCTTCTGAAATAGGAATACCCTCTTCTACAAAGGAGGTCTGTCTCCCTTTACTGCTGGCCTCCCTTCGCTCTATCTTCCTCTCCAAAAGACAACAGTATTCAATCTGTTGCTGCAGCCCACTTCAGATCAGGATACAACCCACTTCGGACCCCAACCCATCAGTAGAAGACCAGTATTCCAAGATATCTAGGTCCCAGCTCAGAAGGTCTTTAAGGCTGTGGTCGTATACATGTTCACTTGTGAGTATGTTCAATTCAAAAGAATGGGGCTTACACCTGAGTGTACACAAGTCCCAATCAGTTCAATGGAACTTGCTCTCAGGTAAATGTAATCTATATAGGCTAACCAGCCTCATATAATAACCAAGATGCTCAAGTCTAATGAATGCATGAAGGGGTTAATGCCATATTAGTATTGTTTTATTATTTACTAAATTTCTATATCACCCTTCATTCGTAGATCTCAGTTCACAGCATAAAAATACAAGATAAAAACACAAAATACATAATGATAGTGTTTGCGAACTCTGCTGCTGCTCCACACTCCAACCACATGGCTTCTTTCTACTTTCAATCCTTGTGTTCTGATACAAATAATTTAGGAACTTTCACCGCTTTGGAACTAACCTGTGTTTCATGATTGTTGTATGCAAAAGCACAGGAATCTGACCTTTGAAGGGTTTGTAAGTAAACCATTTTCAACTTACCAGACTGTCTTTTTCTTATGCTAAGGGAAGCGGGAAACTTTGGAAGGAACTTGGAAGGCCATATTTTAAAGGTCTAACAACCTGTATTTCCATGCTTTACTCTGCTGCATATTTTGTGATTTCAAATCTCTGCTGGGGTTCTCTCACCAAAGAGTACTTGCCCCAAACGTGGATATTGGCATTCAGGGAATTGTCTTTTTATGCCTATTTTTCTTTCTCTTCCAGCAATCTCTAAGGTGCAATCTGCAGCACTGTAAGACTGCAACCTCCCACCCTTTTACAATGGAGTAAGCCATAGGGTTGCACTTTATAGATCAGAAGGACTAAAATCACAAAGGAGGTCTGGGAGCGAAACGGTAGCTTGTCATAAAACCTGTAACATAGCATGCACATTTCCCTCTTTTACCTTTCTTCTTTCCTTCCCACTATCATTCATTCATTCATTCATTCATTCATTCATTCATCCATCCACTATCATTCATTCATTCATTCATTCACACAAGGGGGCTTGTGAAGAAGGCACAGCAGAGACTGTACTTTTTGAGAATACTAAGGAAAAACCATCTTCCGCAGAAACTGCTGCTTGCCTTCTATCACCGTGCCATTGAGAGCGTGCTCACTTATGGCTTATGTGTGTGGTTCGGAAGCTGTACTACCCAGGACAGGATGGGGTTGTGCAGGGTTGTTAAGGCAGCAGAGAGCATTGTTGGCTGCCCACTCTCCACCTTAGAGCAGATTTATGCCACAAGGTGCCATAGGAAGGCACTGGACATAGTAAAAGATCCATCACATCCTGGTCACTGTCTCTTCGAGCTCTTGCCATCGGAGATACAGGTCGATGAAGACAAGAACGAGTCGTCTTAAGAACAGCTTCTTCTCCAGAGCGATCTCGGCCCTGAATGGGAAGCCCAGACTTTGAAAGTCATCTAATCTCCCTTGCTGTATTATATTGTATTGTTTAATTAGTGTTTTTATGGAGCAGTCAAGTAATTTCGTTGTCCCCGATGGGGGCAATGACAATAAAGATATTATTATTATTATTATTATTATTATTATTATTATTATTATTATTATTATTATTTCATTGCATCTAACTCCCACCAGTTTCTCCGAGGAGCTCAAGGCGGTGTACATCATTCTCCCCCTCCTTCTTTAACCCCCATAACAACTCTGCCAGGTCAGTTAAGGCTGAGAGACAGTGACAGGCCCAAGGAGACCCTCGTGAAGGAGTGGGATTTGAACCCTCCTTTTCCAGGTCCTCTTCCAGCCTTCTAAGCACTATACCACACAGGCTGTCTCTGACTTTCCATATCTCTGATGCTCTCTGTGCAACAGACTGATCACCCACCCCAACTATACAAATACAAAAGGGATGGATGAATCTTTTGTTAGTCCATGTCAGTTTTTCACATAGTTCATAAGTCTGTTCCATCCATTTCTGTAGCTTACTGTAATCCTTTTCATTTATTTTTTAAAAGTGTATTTTTTGTGTGCATGTTTTCCCATAAAATAACATGTCGTATGCATTTCAGCATTAAAAATTATGACTTTTATAAAATTATGACATATTTTTGTGCGCTCTCTCTCTCTCTCTGTGTGTGTGTGTGTTTGTTTTAGCCAATAACCGCTTTGCAAAATTTAGAGAAGTGCAAAAACTGAAGGGTAGCTGCTTTCCGGCCCAGTGATTCCTCCAGGAAGTGCAAATCAGGCCGGCTTGATTAAAAATGCAGACTGAACAAAGTCCTATGACATATACATTTGCATTAGCAGCATGAAATTTGCCTACCCTGGCAGGGACAGCTATGCAGGAAGCCACCTGCGTGCAAGATGACTGAAGGGCACATTAATACAGAGCTGAGTAGCCTGTCATCAAGTGGTGAGAGGTGGGGAAAACCACTCAGCCTTGGCAGGGGACCTCGCTAGAAGAGCTTCAGAGCTGCCACAGCCACTTGTTTTAAAGAGAGAGAGAAAAGGCACCGCTTCCCATTTCTGCACACAGTTGCAATTCCAGGAGCCTCTTCTGCATCCTGGCTTGATGCGGGCTGACGGGACAAAAGCAAGAGAGCTGTGTGGATGGGATGGAGGACCGGTGACATACAAGTGACAATGACCTCCCTGCTGAATTATGCAAAGGTTCAAAGTGCCGCTCTCCTAGGTTGGCCGCTGGAAGCACTTTTGCCCAGGGATAAGGAATAAGTGGCTGATTCTGTTGCATAATCTTAACGATGATATGCTGGAACATCAACGGCTGCAGAGATTGTGAGGGCAGGGCTGTGAGTGCAGGAGGGCAAACATCAATGTCCCCTCAATGGGCTCATATGGACTGTTTGCCAGGTTTGGAACATCGGGGATAGCCTAGAAGTGATATTCAGTGGTGCTAGAACACTAGTATTCAAAAATTTGTACAGCTATTTCCCCTAATTAAAAAGCATTTTGGGGTGTTATCTACATGAATAAAGGGTAAAGGGACCCCTGACCATTAGGTCCAGTCGTGACCGACTCTGGGGTTGCAGCGCTCATCTCGCTTTATTGGCCGCTTCCGGGTCATATGGCCAGCATGACTAAGCTACTTCTGGCGAACCAGAGCAGCCCACGGAAATGCCGTTTACCTTCCCGCTGGAGTGGTACCTATTTATCTATTTGCAATTTGACGTGCTTTTGAACTGCTAGGTTGGCAGGAGCAGGGACCAAGCAACGGGAGCTCACCCTGTCGTGGGGATTTGAACCGCCGACCTTCTGATCAGCAAGTCCTAGGCTCTGTGGTTTAACCCACAGCGCCACCCGTGTCCCTCACATCTTCATGAATACATGCATTTTAATGCAGATTTTATCCTGGCATATGCAATTTGGTAACATCTTAGTTGGCTGGAGAACTGCACTGCAAAATTCAGAGAAGAGTGAATTTCAAAGGCTGGGTGTGCTTTTATCCATATATTCTTTTGGGTAGGTTCAGCTTTAAATGCAATGGAATTGAAATTCTCCCCCATCCCTAGCCAGAGAAAGGCATTTTGCTGCCGGAAACACAGCCCTAATGCAGGGTAAGGGTGCCATCACTTAAAAGGTCTTGCCGCACCATTCAGACATCAAGTTCCTACCTTCATTACTTCCCCTCTGCCCCATGTGCTGCCTGAATCAGGGGACTTGCTTCACCCCCTTACACAGTTTTGCAAGCCTTGGAAATGCTATGGCCCTGATGGGTATCTACCATCCTTTTTTTTATTAAAAAAAACACACACATTCACATCAGCGTATAGGCAGTTAGTGTTCCAGAAAACCAAACGTCAGAAAATATTTCAACCTGTATGAGACTCACCTGTGTTGAGACTCTTCAGTAGTTCATAAAAGTTAGGGAAATACTGGAGATCTTCAAAATTATCCTCGGGAGGCAGTTCGTTTCTTCTTTCCAAGATGTTGGAGGAAGTCCAGGTGTTATCCAGTGTGTCATCTTGATCAGTATTTTTCGTAGCCTCCATGTAAGACATTAACGACAGAAGTGTGTAAATATGGATGCCCAGTGGTGGCTGGTGCCCATTGAGACTGATAGGGTGGAAGGCAGGGAGGCCAACAGTAGAGGGAGCCAGAGCAAAGAACAGGCAAAGCCAACTCATTCTAATTTTGTCCCCATCCTTCCTCCTTCCTGCTGAGCTTTACAAGGGCACCGTTAAGGAGGAGGAAGCTGACAGTCAGGACCACCCTCTGGACTGGTTGCAAGTAAGAAGGAAAGCCCATCTGGCTGTCAGCTTCCTTCTCCTTAAAGGTAAAGTGACCCCTAACCGTTAGGTCCAGTCGTGGCCGACTCTGGGGTTGCGGCGCTCATCTCGCTTTATTGGCCGAGGGAGCCGTCGTACAGCTTCCGGGTCATGTGGCCAGCATGACTAAGCAGCTTCTGGCGAACCAGAGCAGCGCACAGAAACGCCGTTTACCTTCCCGCTGGAGCGGTATCTATTTATCTACTTGCACTGGCGTGCTTTCGAACTGCTAGGTTGGCAGGAGCAGGGACTGAGCAACGGGAGCTCACCCTGCCGCGGGGATTCAAACTGCCGATCAGCAAGCCCTTGGCTCTGTGGTTTAACCCACAGCACCACCTGCGTCCCTCCTTCTCCGTAGCAGGTTCCTTAATTCCAAAGGCTGGCGATAAACTCCAGGGACCCACCCTCACTTTCACGCACAGCTTGCCTGGCCACTGTATTAAGCAGAAGGCTGGACTAGAGGAACAAAACTGGCAGGTTTTTAGATTCCTACAAATACTTGATATATTGACAATGATAATAGCAACTCTCTAATTTGCTCAATATAGAAGTCACGTTCCCCCAAAGCAAAGATCAATGAGGGGGCCTTTCCAGAAAGTGGGATGAAACTGATAGGAATTACCATGTTTTCCTCCTGTTTTTCATGGGGATTACTCTCTGCTCTGGTTGGAATGTCACCAAGATCTTCAGATGCCTTTTCACGATCATTTGCTTCATTAGCAATGAGCTGCTGCAAGACTTCAGCCACCTCATCCTCCAGTGTGTAGGCCTGGCTTTCTGTGATCTGGGAAAGACAAGGAGAGTCTAAATTATCCATCTCCCTTCAGGTCTGCAAGTTGTTTCACGCAGGGACATCTGAAGAATGAATTAAGGAGACTGGAACATCCATTTCAAATTGAATTTGCAGGTTTCCCTTGGAAATCAATAGTGTCTAGTTTGATGCAGTTGGTGGTTTAATTGTGCAGTTTGAAGCACTACCATTGGCTTAAGACGATGCTGAACATCTGCCACAAGAATTCGTAAGGACAGTCAGAGCTTCAGGAGGTGAAAAAAACCAGCCTGCCACCTCTCTGAATAAAGTCCTTTGGCATCATATTTCAGCAATGATAAGCAAAGCAAATCAATTTAGACTTCAGCTCAGCTGGTTTAAATAGCCTGGTTTTATTGAAGTCAATAGTGCTATGCCTTATATCCAGTAATATTTGCCCTGCAGATTATTCTTTTTTATATATATTGCAAGTCACTCTGTAATCTGCAGCCTTGGTTGAGGGTTGGACCTTTACAGGGAATGTTTCTCACATTCGTGTGTCCCCAGCCCCTCTCCTTCTGGGCTTATTTGCCCATTATAAAACCTTTCAAGAACTTGGCATCTTGCATTGCATGGCTAAGCTTCACATAGCCAGTTTAACTGCAGGGTGAGGTTGATGCAAATTGAAACCAGTGCCCAGAGCCCAAGCTCTGCTTCAAAAGAACATCCATTTGTTTCAGGATCAAACTATTCATTCAGTGCTTTTTTAAAAATAGCAGCTAAGACTAAAATAAGAAAGGGGGAAAACCAGGCATAATAGCATAAATGAACTGGTGCCCAGAAAACTTACGAGTCCCAGATTTAGAAGCTTGGAAACGATCTTGTCAAAGACTCCTCTGTCATTTTCCTCGTATATCCTCATGGCAATCTTCTGAACGATGTCTTCAGCTGTTAATGGTGTACCATCAAGTTGGTGGAGTCCATCTGGATCATCTGAAAGTATCACAGGTTGACCAAGTGATGCTCTACTCTACTACGTTTGATGATACAGATAGGTAGCCGTGTTGGTCTGCCATAGTCAAAATAAAAAAATTCCTTCCAGTAGCACCTTAAAGACCAACTAAGTCTTAGTTGGTCTTTAAGGTGCTACTGGAAGGAATTTTTTTATTTTGACTACGTTTGATGAGTTTATCTTTTGCATGGGTAAAAACATTAGGTGAAACTGGACTATGTTATTCTAGATACTTTCCGGTATGAGAAAATGACTGATGGTGGGAGAAACACCGCAGTGTTGATGGCCTGTTCTGACCCCCACCATTTGTCAACTTTGCAAATACAGGGGACTGCTAGATTCTCAGGTCTGGCACAGTCAAATTAATGGTGTGGGTGCAGAAATTCTCATGCTACCATCTATCAACATGGGCTTGTGCTTTCGGCTTGATGAAGTCCATCCATCAACTGAAAAAAAGTCTTAAGAAATAAGGGCTTTTTAGCTGTCAAAACAAACACCCACACAAGTCTAAGGGGACATGGCAGAAAAGGATATAAGCATGAATAATATCAAGAGATTCATTGTCTCTCAAATAATTAGAACTGTAGGGTTACTCAATTAATTCTATTTGCAGTCAGCTGGGAAGGGGAAGAAATTGGATTCAGTCCACATTTAAATTCACATTTACCAAATTCGCACATTCCAAAACTATGCAAACTGAGCCCGTTCTATGGATGTGAAGGGAGCAGTATACATAAACTGGAACTCCATAGACAACCGTCATAGATAAATGAGGTAACTGTGCCCAAGAGGAGCCTGTGATAAAATGTTGCCATGAAGAGCGCTTCTCTTCAGGATGTTCCACTCCTTCCTCCCTGTCTTACGTTCCTCTCTATTTCAACAGCAAGCCAGCATTCTAAGGCTACTGAGTATGCTCCATTGAGCTGTTTTTAGCATCCTTCCTCTTGGGTGTTTTTTCTACGGGGTTTTTTGGGTGCATCCACAAAGCTTTGTGGGATGTGGGCGGCGCTGTGGGTTAAACCACAGAGCCTAGGGCTTGCTGATCAGAAGGTCAGCGGTTCGAATCCCCGCGACGGGGTGAGCTCCCGTAGCTCAGTCCCTGCTCCTGCCAACCTAGCCGTTCTAAAGCACATCAAAGTGCATGTAGATAAATAGGTACTGTTCTGGCGGAAAGGTAAACGGTGTTTACATGTGCTGCTCTGGTTCGCCAGAAGCAGCTTAGTCATGCTGGCCACATGACCCAGAAGCTGTACACCGGCTCCCTCAGCCAATAAAGCGAGATGAGCATCACAACCCCAGAGTCAGCCACAACTGGACCGAATGGTCAGGGGTCCCTTTACCTTTACAAAGCTTAGAGTTCTCCCGAACCTGCTGGTACTTTCTACTCTTATGCATGGGTGTTATTTGAATAACTACATAAGCATCCAGAGAACTGATATTGCTTTTATCATATATGGTATTTTGTGTTGTCAACATTGTCTTAATATATTGGCAAAACATAATGGCAAATTCACAGTATGCAATAAGACAAGAAGAGTGTTTATGGAATAATGATGCACTGGAAGAGGTCCGTTTTGTGCCATCTATAGTTCCGCTAGCATATGAAGATTACTTTGCATTTGGACGCCATCCATGAAGACAGGCTGGGATCTGGCAATGACTGGGATGTTATTCCTGCATCAAACTGTGCTTGCAGACTTGCCTGGCTTCTGCGTATGAATTTACAACAGCCAAGACTAAGGCGTCTTAAAGTTTGCTTGGACTGAACCTCCCCAATTTTACTTCAATGTTGATCTGACAACCCCCCCCCCCTCTCCATGACACCAGTCCCAAAGGATAGAAGGCTAAACCATAAATGAATGAACTGCTTTGGTCACATCAATATGATTCTAGGGTTTTCTCATAGGCTGTTTCTGTGTGATATACTTTGCTGTGCTTTGCACTGTTTATGTCGTTTATGTCCTCTCCCACGTGAAACCATATTATACGTGGCATCCTGCAAATGACTCTCTGTCTACGCAGTACTAAGGTCAGGTGTCGCTGGGCATTTTCATGGGCTGAGTACCCCAATTGATTTATTTGCTTTATGAAACTATGTTTTTCCTGCCATACCATAAAATATCAGGGTGGTGCACAATGTTAAAACATAAAACTTTCTTTCTTTCTTTCTTTCTTTCTTTCTTTCTTTCTTTCTTTCTTTCTTTCTTTCTTTCTCTCTCTCTCTCTCTCTCTCTCTCTCTCTCTCTCTCTCTCTCTCTTTCTCTCTTTCTTTCTTTCCACACACACATCCACACACATCCACAAATAATCATTCAGGTGACTGGCTAATCAAAAATAAAAATTAATCAGCTGTAAAGTCCTGTTGGCATAAAAAAAAGTCTTCAAGCGGCACCTGAAAGTGGAAAGTGAGGATGCCTGCTGCATCTCTGCAGTGAACAGTGTTCCACTGCAGAGTGGTAACACTAAGGGGTCAATACATAATATGGCAAGATTTGCTGGTTCAGGATGCAAGGGATCTCTAGTTCTGCCAGCATCAAGTCCCCAGCTCCAGTTTAGCGAAAGATACACAGGCAAAGCTGGCAAAGGCCTGTTTAAGTCCCCCAAAGGAAGCAGGCTTAGAGTGAGAAGACTTAGGCTGGATCCTAAGCCTCTTCAGCTTGGTCATGTGATCTAGCAACCCAGTGTGAGACACTCTTTTAAAGGCTTGTTTCCCTTCTGCCAGGCTTAGGCAGACCAGAAGCCCTGCTGCTGAGCTGGGTTTGGATCTGGCGTAACTTCACACCGGCTTCATTTGCACTGGTTTGCTTTGCATCACCTTCTTGAGCGCTGGATTGCTCCCTAAATGCTCAACTTCCAGTCAGAGGACTGTGTGCAAATAGTATTGAAAATAGTATTGCCCCAACAGCATCATGAGCACAAAGAAGAATGAATGAAATGGACATCCGGAGAGGCCCTATATGCATTATACACTCAAAACACAAGCTTGGTGTATGAAGCCTAATGAATTACCTTGATATTTATAGTCCGGGCTGCTTTTAGTGGAGTCATAATCGTCAACCAGCCTCCGGCTCTTGGTGGAATCTGTATCCTCGAGGGCAAGCTGTTGGTCATACAGGGAGCTCCTGATTGATTCCCTTTCCTTCTCCTTCCTCTCTTTTTCTGCTGCCAATTTGAGCAGGTTCAGGTCGTCAGCAAATGAGTAATTTCTGAATTCCGGCTTGTTGTCTGGAAGACGTACAGCACAGATGCCCAATAAAACAATCTCATACCTCTGAACAATCAGCAGTATGTGTATGCAATGAATAAGGGGAAGAAGCACGAAATATACCTGTAGAGGCTGGCTTTTTCATTTTATCCGTCTCTGCCTCAGCAATCTGTTTTGGGGAGAAAGATAGTTTATAGATATATGAACACACCGTCTCTGTTGCACTGGAATGAATCGTGTGTAGCTCTTTGTGGCAATCATACAGGGCCCCGGGACGTTTGACAGTCTACTGACCCTGTGCCACCACTGTGATTGCTTTCTTCGCTGCCACCACCCCGCTTCTCATGGGGACACACGGAGTCCAGACAGTTGTTAACATTAACAAATAATCAAGTTTATTTTTAAATGCAGGAACAAGCTTATGGTTACAGTTTATTTTTCTCTTGTCAGTTTCTTAATCATAGTTCCTAACAACTCCCAACTGATTATTCCCAACTATCTATCTGACAATTCCTCTCACTCTCTCACAATACAACTCTACAAACCCACACCTATTCCTCCCCTTTCCTTCTCCAACTCCCAAAACTCAACTCTCAACTCCTAAACCTCAACTGACTTTCAAAACCCCCCACTCTAACTTTTACTCCCCCCTTGCATTCTCACTGGCCAATCACATCACACCCATTTTAACCCTTTCCTTATGACCCAACTAGGAGGCAAATGCCAGACTCTTTTCCTCCAATCTATTTCTTTTAACCTATTGGAATGTGCAAAGCTGCCTGACGCTGAGTCCTTCTAGCTTAGCACTGCCTGGCAGTGGCTCTCCAAGGTCTCAGGCTGGGAACATTCCCAGCCTTACTTTGAGATACCAGGAATCAAACCTGAGACCTTCTACATGCATAGCAGATGCTCTCCCATTGAGCCACAGCCCTTCCACTTCCCACCACAGCATCATTTGTCCTTTTCCCAGGAGGTGATGAAAGCATTTCCCTAAATAAAAGATTCTGGACTAGACCCTTTAATGCCAATTTGTGCTCTTTTCATGGAGAATTTCCTTTCTTTTGTGGGAAGCTGCTCTTTTTTGAAAATTGACTTGGAGTGGGGGGGGACATTCAAAGCTGCAACCCTCTGCACACTTTCGTGGGAGTGAATCTCATGAAATACAGTAGGACGTCCTTCTGAATAAACATGTCAAATGGCATATTTTTATTGACTGCTGCAAGACATCACCTTGCCAACAAAGGTCCGTATAGTTAAAGCTATGGTTTTCCCACTAGTGATGTATGGAAGTGAGAGCTGGACCATAAAGAAGGCTGATCGCCGAAGAATTGATGCTTTTGAATTATGGTGCTGGAGGAGACTCTTGAGAGTCCCATGGACTGCAAGAAGATCAAACCTCTCCATTCTGAAGGAAATCAGCCCTGAGTGCTCACTGGAAGGACAGATCGTGAAGCTGAGGCTCCAATACTTTGGCCACCTCATGAGAAGAGAAGACTCCCTGGAAAAGACCCTGATGTTGGGAAAGATGGAGGGCACAAGGAGAAGGGGGCGGCAGAGGATGAGATGGCTGGACAGTGTTCTCGAAGCTACCAGCATGAGTTTGACCAAACTGCAGGAGGCAGTGGAAGACAGGAGGGCCTGGCGTGCTCTGGTCCATGGGGCCACGAAGAGTTGGACACATCTAAACAACTAAACAACAACAATAGTCCGACACACCCCGGTGGTGTTTTGATACCAAAGGGGTTTTTGTGTGTTTGGCATCAAATTTGTCAATTTTTAAATTTTTATTTAAAAAACATGTTGGGGGATTTGTTTGTTTGTTGCTAATTTTAATGATGAAGATCGAGTGATAAAAAAATGATTTTAAACAGTATTCCACAGCTGATGGGAAAGCCTTTTGGAAGGCAGCCTTGAGAACTGCAGCTTTTGCCACACCCACTTTCGCTCTCTATGCCTACCGTGATATGCAGCCCTTGGAGGCTTGGGTGTGGGTCACTGTAGCCCTCAATCTGCCCCCCAAAGAGCTAGCCACCACTGGCATACATCAAAGGTCACATAACATTTAAGTTTAAGTACAGTGGCTAGAAAGGTATAAGAAGGCACAAAGAACTTAGGAGGGAACACAAAAACCAGAACTTAGGAGGGTACAATAACTAAAGATAAGTCACATTTGAGGCTGGGATATAAGTATAAAACTATTATTGGAGGTTTGGTAATTTGAGGAGTTCCTGCGATCTGGAAAGTGGGTATGTTCAGATGGGAACAGGTGGGAATAACCTTGATAATCATAAGAGAAGGCATCATGACCGGGTTTGACATTTGGGTAAAATGTATCTGGGAATGAGAAGGAGAGAAAGGGGGCCACTTCTGAAAATTCAAGGATCTCTTGTAAGAATATATATCTGTTCTTCTGTTCCACTTCTCCGCCCCCAAATGTGGCTCTATAATCTCTTCCATAAATCCTGCATACTTTCACTCTTAAAATGACCTTGCTGTTCGGTTCAAAGGGTGGTTAGTATACCACGGACCAGGTTTTGCTCTGTGGGAGGGGTTTGCAGGACTAGTCAGGAACACAGCTTGTCCATTTTTAAAGCCTCTGGGTGTAATATACCGATAGGGTTGAAAACGAACTGTGACTTTCATAAGATGCAGTCATACCTCAGAAGTTGAACGGAATCTGTTCCGAAAGTCCGTTCAACTTCCAAAATGTTCAGAAACCAAAGCACGGCTTCTGATTGGCTGCAGGAAGCTCCTGCAGCCAATCGGAAGCCGCAGGAGCCCCATCAGACATTTGGCTTCCAAAAATAGTTCGCAAACCGGAACACTCACTTCTGGGTTTGTGGCATTCAGGAGCCAAAACGTTTGAGAACTAAGCTATTCAAAAACCAAGGTATGACTGTGCTTCGAATGCAAGCTGGAACAGAGAGAGTGAGAGACAGGGAGCCATTGTGGGGTAGTGGCCAGAGTGGTTGGACTGAGGCATATGAGACTGGGGATCTAGACCCCTCACAGCTATGAAGATCACTGGGTGACCTTGGGTCGGTCAATCACTGTCTCTTAGTCTAACAGCAGGATGGTTGTGAGGATAAAATGGAGAGGGGGGAACCATGTACGCCACCTTGAGCTCCTCGGATGGAAGGTGGGCTATAAATGAAATAAATTGTGTGTGTAATAAATAAAAGAAAGCCACCAGGCTTTAAGATCTATTGATTCCATCTGGGTAGGAAACTCTAGTCCTTGGAGACAAGGCTACACTTGATCAGCCTGGTGGGAGATTAGGCACCTTGTGCTCAGAAATACTTTTATTTATAACCTCGTTTATGTCTCTTTAAAGAAGGAACATGACACTAAATTCACATGGCTGGAAGAGGCTATGAAGGCTAGAAGGTAACAGTTCTTGAAAGAATCCCCCCACCTCCCTTATATGCTGTTAAGACATTGCATATCCAGAGGTTACAAGCATCTGAAATCAATACAGAGTGAAGCCAAGATATAAATTATTAGGTTCAGGGTGCTCTGGAGCTTTTCATGTTGCTTAGGACTAGATGACCGTAGGGGTGCTTTCCCTCTCTGCAATTCTATGAATCTAAGTAAGCCATGTTGATCACAGTGGGACTTACCTCTGAGTAAATATGGCTTGTACGAGACAAATTCTCAGGGTAAGTGAAAAAGAATGGCGCACTATTGGATTTCCCTGCTATATGTGTCTACTGAATAATTTGTAAGTTGTCATGACAGAAGACACTGGCTGGGCTAGAAGTGAGCTCTGAAAATATGTTCTTGTTTGACTAGTTAAATGATTTTCTTCTTGAACTCTAGCTAGCCTGAAAAACATTCAAGAATCCTAGGACACCTTCAGAAGACTAGCACAGTTATTATGTCACGAGCTTTTAGCACACCAAGAGTCTACTTTATCAGATTCATTCCTCCAATGAACTAACCTGCCATCCTCACCCCACTTAGCTGGGAGTAAGCCCCATTTGATTCAGTAAAACTTACTTCTGAGTAGATGTGGTTAGGATCGCACTGTTACATTTCTTACCTGCTGAAAGCTCACACCACAAATAAGGCTGCAATGACTTGCTTGGGTGTAAGAGACATTGAACTCTGTGGGCTTACAACCAAGTATATTTGTACAAGTTAGTTGGGATAGTTATTAATCTTTATGGCAACATGAGACTTCATTCCCTCCGCCCCCCCCCCCAGTCTTACAACAGCTCACATGGCCTACCATTCTTCCATTCATCTCATCAAATTGTTGGGACTCTTCTGACAATTAAAAGCAGGGCTATCTGCAACAACTTCAAAGAGAGTTTGTATTTTACATGTCTTTAGATTAGTTTTTAATTTTTATTATTTTATTTAATTTTTCATTCTCTTGTTTTATCATTTGAGTGTTCATCATCCTGGGCTCCTTTGGGCAGAAGGGCAGGATAGACATTTAATAAATAAATAGACACTGGTTTTACCTACCTGTTCTTCTAGTGGTCTCTCTACACTTAATTCTCTGTTGTGTAAAGCTTTATCTAGAAAAGAGACACACATATACATATAATTGTGGTATGCAGTCTCTCTCTCTCTCTCTCTCTCTCTCTCTCTCTCTCTCACACACACACAATAAACAAGTTATAGTATTAAACAATATACCCTTAATACCCTGCATGTACTTAAACATCAGTTCCTGGGATATAAATATTGAAGATGCTGAAGCTAAATCTGTAATCCTATGCATACTTTTCAGGAGGTACCGTAAGCCCCATTGAACTTCTGAGGAAATATGCATAGGATTACATTGTACGTCACAGAAAGGAAGGAGGGTACAGTTTGCCTGGTTCCTGCCTTTGTTTAGGAAATTAGCCTTGAATATCTCCTTCACGCTGGACTGTTCCTACATTTTCTCAAGCAGAAAACCAACACACACACACGCATAAAAAAGAAAAACCTCACATAAGCGCTGGACTAAAATAGCAGTAATCTAATCGGATTGGAATAATCAAGAGCTTAAAAGATTTTATGACATTCAGAGCAATCCCCACAAAGAGAGACGTGGAAAACTGCTGCACTACAGATCAGGCTGGCTCAGAATACACTCCAGAATGAAGAAAATCTAGCATAAAAAAGAGAATAAACATTCATTTCCTTCCAATTATCCGGGGTGGGCGTGGGTGGAAGAGAAATATGCCATTTTGCTTTTTACCTTGGCACACTTATCCACCTTGTTCAGCTATGACCCTTGGCAGTGATTTCAAAACAGAATGGCATGTAATATGTCAATAGTCACTAGAGGAAACTGGATCAACTTGGTTAAATAAAATAAAATAAAGTGTCCCAATTCTCACAGCTATGCAGGAATGAATGATCAGTAGAGATGACCCACCTACCCAACACTGGGAAGTTTCAAAATAGGGGCTGCACCTTTCAAAATAGGTGCTATACCTTTTACCTTTTAAAGTACCTACCTCCTCTAGTGCCCTCGGGCTTGGGGAATCCATGTGCCTGGCCTACAATCAGTGCCAGCACCGGTATCAATAAAGACAGCTTGAGAAGCATCCTCCCGTGTGTTAGGTCTTCTTTGCTGCTCTGACCTTGGCTTTGGAGAAAGATTTGCGGCAGAACCAGAGAGGAGAGGATCCCCTGGCTGCTTCAGCAAGATAAAAAAATGCTTCCCTCCCTTCTTTCCAGCAGGCTTTGTGTGTCAATGCCTCCCTTGGCGGACCTAGACTGAACCCAACTGGCAGCGGTACCTCGCCCGCCGCAATGGGAGCTGTCCAGCACTCTTGGTGCTGAAATCACAGGAGCCGCAGCTGCAGCTCACTGCTCCGGGATAAGGCTGGAGCCCTTACTGCTTAGCCTCCTCCTCTTCTTCCCTTGCCCTGATCGATAGGCGAGCGAGGTCCTTTCCCCGCTGAAAGCTCCGGACAGGGGTGGGAGGAGAAAGAAGGGGAGGAGATCGGGGAGGAGAATGGGAGGGAGGGGGGCTGCGGATGTGGGAGCATGCGTGCTCCACCTGGACCTACACGCAGCTCCCTAGTCCAGCCAGCCTGTTGGATAAAGCTGCTCTATCCGAGCCAGCAGCAAGCCTTGAAATCCACAGGCAGGGGATTCCTGCCTCCGGAATTGCATGCATACAAAATCTCCACCCACAGAACGCCCCTGTGCCCATTCCAAGCAGAGGAAAAGGTCTCTATTCTGCAAGCGGCATCTGTTTAAGCGATGTGCAAGGCATATGATTCACATTTATGACGTGCAGCAGCTTGGCTTCTCAATCACGAAGGCTGGAGAGTGAGAACAGCATTGTTTCATCTGTTAGGCGATTTATTTATTTTTTAAGGGGGAAGGCTGTTAAGGCAGAATCTGGGAACCTCAGGCAATTTGGTGAGCTTTCTGGAGAAAGACTCCATCTGCAGACAGTATAGAAAAGCAAGTTGTTGCAAAGAATGGGTTTTACCTTGGCAGAATTCAGACCCGTTGCAGCAGCAAGCGAGCATAATAGCTAAATCACCACCCCCACATTCCGCTCACACCCTTCTGCACAGAGCAGTTTCATCTTTCCTGAGCTGCAGGGCATGATAAATCAGTTTAGCCACAATTCCCCTTTTATCTTCTATCTTGTGAAGAGCAGAAATGTGCGTGCATACACAGACATACACACATGTTTGAGAAGTGAAAAAAGATATTTTTAGGCTTCTTTATGAGTTTTCAAAGATCAGGAACAGAGGTGTATGTTAAACAGTATCCAGAGAGCCTTGTGGCGCCTTCAAGGCCAACAAATTTATTGTGGCACAAGCATTTGTGGACTGCGGTTCACATCATTGGATCCATGAAGTGTTACAGGTAGACATACACATTTTTGGGTGTGTGTGTGTGGAATGACAAACAGTGGGAATACAGGGAAAAGAAACACATAGCAATGCAGACAGTAATAATTGGTTGCTGCTTTGCTTCTGGGTCCAATTCAAGGTGCTGACATTAGTGCTTAATGCCCTAATCTACCCAGGTCCCAAATACCTGAAAGGCGGTCTCCCTCCCTACAGACCTTCTTGGGTGTTAATAGTGGCAGAGGGCTTCTTATTGGTTGTTCCCCTGCCCTCAGAAGCTTGGGGTGAAGGAGGCCCAGAAGAGGGCCTTCTCCGTGGCAGCTCCAAGTTGTGAAACTCTTTCCCCACAAAGCTGCATTTGGCATTTTCATTATACAGCTTTTAATAAATACCAAACACACCTCTTTTAAAGAACCACCTTATTCTGTGGTTGTAAGTTGTTTTAAACTGCTTTTAACATTGTGTTTTAATTGTTGTAACCTGCCCTGAGACCTAAATAATAATAATAATGATAGCATGAGTTTCACCAAACTGCGTGAGGCAGTGGAAGACAGGAGTGCCTGGCGTGCTCTGGTCCATGGGGTCACGAAGAGTCGGACACGACTAAACAGCAACAGCAACAACAACAACAACAACAACAACAACAACAACAACAATGTTATATTTTATGTGGTGAATATTGTAACATAACACATGGGGCCGTCTTGGTAGTTCCAGGAGCTCAGAGTCCAAAATCTTATTAATCAGCCTGAAACCTTAGCTATCTACAAACTTATTTTTGTGTGTGTGTTCATGTGTGTGTGCACGAATGCTTTCACTCTTACTTAGTTATGAAGAAAATGTTATGGCACTTTCCACATAGAAGCTGTCTTTGAACATATGCCTGGGTTTGCTCAGAAGGATACTTTGTACATGCTCAATAGTGAACTTGTTACAGCTTCATATTTATGGCTGAAGGTAGTGATGGTGTATTCTGGCCTTCTTACTATCATGCAGATTACAAAATGAGAATAGTACATTGTGGAATCTGAGTTCTGTTTTAAGCCCTAGAAAATCCTCATCATTGTACTGATAACTGAGAGATCCCAAAGCTTCCTTGGCGTGGCCACCTTTAGTAAGGTATCACTAGAAATCAGTCTAAACCAAAGATACTGTATAATACTGAGACAGAAAACCAGGCAGATCAATTTCCAGGCCCCATGTGGCGTGGTTTTCCTTCCCGTCATTGTGCTTCTAGGCTAATGATCATGTAGCTTTAAATTAGGTTCCCAAATTTGCTAACACAATCAAAAAGAAATTTGTCTCCCACAGCTGCCTTTCCTTCTTCCGCTGTAATTACTCTATGCTCTTTTGACAACTCTTTATTCCTAGCCCAATGCTGAGCAATAAACCTTCCAAATTCAGTCAATTATGAGCGGCCGAAGGCAAATTAATGAATTGCCAAGGATCTGCTTGTGCTGCTGCCATGATTCTTGGGCATTAAAAATAACAAAATCAGGAAAATGAGATGAATAACATTGAAATAGGGGGAATGTAATAAGCCCGAGGGTCAGTGTGGTGCACTGCATTGAATGCTGCCTTTTGACCAAAAATACATTTTAAAAGTGCTATATAGAGAATTTTGGGATGGCACTGGACAGTGAAATTTAGGTTCCTCAGAACTGCAGCTCTCATTTAAGAAAGCGCGCGCACACACAAAACAAGTTTCCAGCACTAGTGGCTGTGGAGATGCGTTTGGGGGAGGTTATTGTAATCCATTTTCTGCTTGTGATGGGTGCAGATTTGTTTACATACCCTGAGCTCCTCTGTTTGCAAAGGCTTCTGTATTCCTCTCAGTGGAGTAAACAGTGACATCCATTCAAAGGGCTGTGCACACCAAGAGACTCCTGCCATTCAAATTAATTCATGGGGCTCATAGGAAAGGAACTCTTAGGAATCCTATGAATGACAGGCTGAGAATGGATAGTTGTCACACAGAGTTGAAGGTGGTTTGAAAGGGAGATGGTTGTTAATGAGGCAGTCTACACTCATCCTATGTTTCCCTCTAATAAACAGGGGCTGCATGGTTCTGTTGTCTTTTCCAAGACCTGCAGTACCTGCTTGACCAGAGATGATACTGTGACCCCAAAAATATTGGTGTGTTCCAAAGAAAAGGAAACATCCCTCAAACCATTTTCAACTCTCTTTAAAAACAACTACTACCGTATGTCTCTAGGCTAAATCCACAAGAAAACCCAGTCCAGACAGCAAATTTTATTTTTTTGCAATTTGGAATGATGTTCTGTGTTCTTGCTGGATCCTCAGTAACTGTTTGACCTGCCAGTAGGTATTATGAGACACAGCTCTTTGACTCAAGAGGAAAGCTGTGGCTGTACGTTTCCAAGCACAATTAAAAGTGTTGGTGCTGACCTTTAAAGCCCGAAATGGCCTCAGTCCGGTAGACCTGAAGGAGCGTCTCCACCCCCATCATTCTGCCTGGACACTGAGCTCCAGCACTGAGGGCCTTCTGGAAGTTCCCTCACTGTGAGAAGCCAAGTTACAGGGAACCAGGCAGAGGGCCTTCTTGGTAGTGGCACCCGCCCTGTGGAACGCCCTCCCACCAGATGTCAAAGAGAAAGAAAATTGTAAACATTTGAAAACATTTGTAGGTTTGAATTAAAATGCTTTGTAATGTGAAAATAAGGAAGCGCTTTACATATAAGGAGGTAATTTTCATAAAAAAGAAGATTTAAGGTAAAAAAGTGATTATAGAAATGCGAGAGTTTAGTAAAAGGTGTTTGGAAGTCAGAAAGAGGGAGGGAAGGAAGTTGATGCTCTGTCTGAGCAATGCTTTATGTTATAGATTTGTGTAATGACACGTAATTAAATATGGAAAACTGAATAAAAATTATTTAAAAAGAAAAAGGGGACATCAAACAATTTGTGTATACTTAAATTCCACAAAACAGTTAGCATACCTGTTCCTTATAGATAGAATCCATTTTACTACTTTGCCCTTTCAACTCCTGATCTATCCATTGTGTTCATGGATGAGGTTGTTTTCATTTATGGTACTTTTTGTGGTTCTGACACCTTGCGTATTTGCTAGATACTGTAGCTCTCAGTAGTCACTGTGCTGGGAAGTGCGATGGGAAATGCAAAATATCACCGTTCACATCATTCTCTCTTACCCAAGAATTGCTTAAAAGCAAAGAGCAAGCAGAGGACCTGCAAGGATGACCGGGAAAGGAATAACGCACTGCCCTCGCAGCCAGTTTTTGAGTGCTGGAAGGAGGAGACTGCCAGATGCAGCTGAAACAGCAGCCAAGCAAAGCAGCTGAATCACAATAATGGGAAATTGTAGCAGAGTTTCAAGTTTTTGCGGCAGCCTCTGACAACCAGATTTCCCAGAGGGGCCAATTTAAAGCAAAGCTCAGTGCAGAAGGCCAAGCCAGTTCTCTGCCATACCACACGCGCTTGCCGCTTGAGGTGTACTCACAGCTGAAAGCATCCCACACGCACCATTCTGTCTTGGAACAGAATGAGATTCTCCATGCGCTCCTCTTCCCTCCTGTCCCAAAACAAGCGAATGTCTTAACATGCATATTTTACATCAGCGCTTAAGGTCTTAACCTACGTATTTTAATTGTTTTATATCTGTATTATTTACCGTGCTCTAGTTTATAGAGTTTAATTTTAACCTATGTATATTTGCATGTTCTCTATCACGGTATATGCCCGTGTTTCTGGTCTGTGAGCGTAATAAATTGATTCATTCAGCAGCGAGAAGACTGCCTTCCAATGGAAGTCCAGACCCCTGCAATGCAGGAAAAGCTTCTGAGGCATCCATGAAAGATGGCCTTCCTTGTTAAAACTATACCAGGGGATAGGACTTCATGCCAGTTTAAGTCTCCCCTGACAAGACAGAAGTACTGTTTTGGGGGGACAGGGGGCAGGCGGGTGTGGAGAACTCCCTGGTCCTGAATGAGGTAACTGTGCCCCTGAAGGACCAGGTGCGCAGCCTGGGAGTCATTCTGGACTCACAGCTGTCCATGGAGGTACAGGTCAATTCTGTATCGAGGGCAGCTGTTTATCAGCTCCACCTGGTACGCAGGCTGAGACCCTACCTGCCCGCAGTCTGTCTCGCCAGGGTGGTGCGTGCTCTAGTTATCTCCCGTTTGGACTACTGCAATGCACTCTATGTGGGGCTACCTTTGAAGGTGACCCGGAAACTACAACGAATCCAGAATGTGGCAGCTAGACTGGTGACTGGGAGCGGCCACTGAGACCATATAACACCGGTCTTGAAAGACCTACACTGGCTCCCAGTACGTTTCCGAGCACAATTCAAAGTGTTGGTGCTGGCCTTTAAAGCCCTAAACGGCCTCGGTTCAGTATACCTGAAGGAGCGTCTCCACCTCCATCGTTCTGCCCGGACACTGAGGTCCAGCGCCGAGGGCCTTCTGGCGGTTCCCTCACTGTGAGAAGCCAGGTTATAGGGAACCAGGCAGAGGGCCTTCTCGGTAGTGGTGCCCACCCTGTGGAACGCCCTCACACCAGATGTCAAAGAGAAAAGTAACTACCAAACTTTTAGAAGACATCTGAAGGCAGCCCTATTTAGGGAAGCTTTTAATGTTTAATAGGTTCATTTTAGTGTTTTGCTGCAAGCCGCCCAGAGTGGCTGGGGAAACCCAGCCAGATGGGCGGGGTATAAATAATAAATTATTATTATTATTATTATTATTATTATTATTATTATTATTATTATTATTCCTCTTCAAGAATGCAGCGGGGAGGTAGGATGGGGACAAAATCAGAATTAGTTGGCTCTGCCTATCATCAGCTGTGTCCCCTCCCCACTTTCTACCCTACCAGTCTCCATGGGTGCCAGCCACTCTTGGACATTTTCTAGCAGGAAATGGTGGGCCAGTTGCTGTCCAGGAGTAGTAAGTTGCTGACCAATCTTTTGCTAGATTCTGCTTGAGGAACAACCTCACTCACTGTATCCAGGATCCTGGCTTATACTGAGTGAAATCACTGATCATGGAAGAAAGTTCCTACTTCTTCATTTACTGCATAGTTATACTATGGATCTCATTCCCACAGGAGTCAGTGATGGCCACCAATTTGGATGGCTTTTAAAAAACATTAGACCAATTCATGGAACAGAGATGACAGCTGTCTTCTGCCTCACTGTTTCTGAATACAAGAGCCACAGGAGGGAAGAGTATTATTGTACTCCAATCTTGCTTGCTGGTTTCTCATGGGCATTTGGTTGGCCACTGTGTACTCTTAAATTGTTATTCTAAAAGTTGTGTCGTGGTGCCACCTTCTGGCTCCCCGGGTTCTATTCACAAGGAGCGTCGGCAATAGTAACATGATGCGCTACTGTATTCTCAAGTTCCAAATGCTACCAAAATCACAACAATTCATGTATCTCTGAGGCAAAGGGCTGTTTTTGGTCACAGTGCAAATTCTAGTAGACCTCTTCCTGTAGTTGGGTGATTTAAATGCTCTCCTAGCCTTTTAACAGACTGGGGAACATGAAGTGGGGACAGGAAAACTGTGGTCCTCCAAATGTTTTCAGACTCCAGCTCCCATAATCTCTGATCACTGGGGCTGATGGGAGTTTGAGTCAACATCTGGAGACATGGATTCTTCATGCTTGATATAAAGGCTCCCCTAGGCAATGATTCCATGCCTCCCTAATGTACTCGTGCACATTTACATACTTTATTGCTGGATCTTCTGTTATTTTGGTCCAAGTCTGGTTTAAAGATCCATAAGAGGAGAGAGCAGCCACTTGCCGGGAACTGGCAGTTGATTATGCACTGGGGGAAGGGGGGCTGGAGTCTGACTGGGGGGGGCAGTGATTTGTGGGGAACTGTACCAGCCAGGAGACCAGGAGAGTCAGAAGGAGAGGACTCTCCAGCTCTGGAGCACAGGATGGGTTGGAAGAAGAGGAGAAAGAGTCAGGCAAGTGAAGGGCTGGGTGCTTTCCCATCCTCTCCTGCACCACTGTCTCCCAGAACTACGTACGAGGGGATTGAAGAGGGAAAATAAAAGGATGCTTCCACACAGGCATAGTCTCCCCTGTTGCTGCAAATGCTGTATAGAGCACAAATTAAGTCGGTCATCTTCAATTAGCATCTGGACCGTAGACTGAGCAGGCACGTGGGTGACATGAGGTGCTTCCAGACTGTTGCTGTTTTTAGATGGGAATATATATATATATAGATAGATAGATAGATATAGATATAGATATATATATATATATATATCTATATATATATATCTATATATATATATA